>NC_138509.1:32892037-33043506 GCF_964252035.2 Podarcis erhardii
CTTCAGCTTTGGCTATCTGTTGCATTTAAATTAGTTACAACTATGTCTTATTCCATGGCTTCTAGTGGGGTTTAGAAATCTATGGACTATGAAGTTTACAATCCTATACATGCCTACTGATAAGCCTCACTGAGTTCAATGGGGCTTATTCCTAGTTAAGTGTGCATTTGGGTTGCAACCAAAAGACAATGCATTATTATTTAATAATGGAGTTTTCTAAGAGCAAATATGAACTTTCTGTTCTCTAAACATTATTATAAGTGTTCTGCAGGGCTATTATGGTTTATACTTATAAATATTAGAAAGATGGACTTTCAAGTCCTATGTCAAGCCCTAATCACACCATTATGATGAATAATAGTGGAGCAAATAGGTATTTGGGAAGCCTGACCTGTTTCAGAAAATATTTAAAATCATTAAACCTGTGGACTAGGAAAAGGTAAATCGGGAGACATCATGGGAAGGCATTCTGCCTGCAAATGAGATAGGTGTCCTCAGGGATTTTCTTAGCTACCAAGCTGTTCAGTTTTGAAAATATTAATAATTTGTTTTAAAGGACAAGGTTGGTGTGTGTGTGTGTGTGTGTGTGTGTGTGTGGAGCTCTTCACAAATATTCCTGAAGTTCAGCACTCAAAAAATCTCAAGAGTTTGTTTTTGTGGGGAGGAGGAGAAACACAGAAATTTGGGAGATGGAAAGCTGGGTTTCACATACTGATTTCATTGCAAGCCCATATCTCCTCATTAAGCTTTAGAGAAGACTTGTCCATATTGACAACACAGACCCCTGATGTCTCACAAAAGAGCCTGGAGAACACTTATCCAACTTTTTCCTCTAGGTTTTCTCTCAGAAAGCAAAAATGAAGCCACCTGAGAGCAGCTCTCCTTGTTTCGGTAAACAGATCAATACCAATCTCATGGTCAGATGTTGATAGACCTAAAAGAATCAGCAATGGTCATTTGCTGAAATCCTTTGCTAGGAGGAGACCCATCAGTTAATGCAGTCACCGGTTCAATAGATAGAAACCACGTACAAGAGCCAAAAAGGGTCACAATGGAGCATCAACAAGTGCTCTGTCACAACATTTTTAGCTTATTTCCCCTAAAACCGGCACCAACCAGGGCGGTTTCTAAGCCTTTGCATGTTCACTCAGAAACAAGTTCCACTGTGCTAACTGAGGCTTTAAGCCAGGAAAATGTGCATGGGATTCTACCCTAAGAGGCAGCGCTGCTGTCAGAGGCCAGCATTGCTTAGCACCTGTGAAAACCCATGCCCCAGTAGGGTGTTCACTATAAATCCCTGGAGCCCCCCCCACCTCTGCTGTTGCTCCTTGCTGCTGCTGCTGCCTGTTCACCTGTACTCTTAGAGTAAACAAACAGGGAGAACAGGGAGGGACAGGAGCTGCGATCTCTGCATGCCTTGTCTTGTCGCACTTAGAAGCGGTGAAGGTTCAGCCCAGACATATAAATGCGTGGGGAGTGGCAATAGCAGTGAAATGGTGAAGGGGCCCACTGGGACTTGCTTCCTAGAAATCTGGAACCAGCATGGCTAAGACCATGGGTAGGCAAACTAAGGCCTGGGGGCCAGATCCGGCCCAATCGCCTTCTAAATCCAGCCCGTGGATGGTCCAGGAATCAGTGTGGTTTTACATGAGTAGAATGTGTCCTTTTATTTAAAATGCACCTCTGGGTTATTTGTGGGGCATAGGAATTCGTTCATTCCCCCCCAAATATAGTCCAGCCCCCCACAAGGTCTGAGGGACAGTGGACCGGCCCCCTGCTGAAAAAGTTTGCTGACCCCTGGCTAATTCAAGTAATCTTGAAAGTGGAATACTTCTATTATAGACTTTCCAAGTGCACAGATTTCTTAGATGATCTGCAAAGTGGATTATTTTAAATGTACATTGATGTTCACATGTTGCCGTACATTCATCTATCTAGTTTTCTTCCATGGTGTACATAGCAGCCTTCTTAAGGCATCATTAATCAAGTGCAGTTTTCTTTAGACAACTGGTTTGGATGAAGAATCATCTTAACCCCTATCTTTCTGCTTCATTTTTGAAAGCTGTATATGCCCCCCACAAATCAGGAGCTAAAGCATTACATCACCCAAAGCCCATGAATTAAAGTTTAGGCCTGGAAAGTATTGAACCGAAAGAATGGATGTCATTTCTACACCAACGGTTAAAGTCTAATCACATTTCCCAGAGAAGACAGTTTCTGACAGAATGGCAAGTTCATTTTCCTGAAGAGAGTCAGCTGATAAATATAAAATGCACTTGGCAGATTTGGTAATTTTTCAGCTTTTGAAAACCTTTAGAATGCAGAGCAGGCTCACGACTGGGATTCTGAATCAACTATCTGCTGTAGCATAGCGTTAAAAAAAAAAAAAAGCATTTGTGCATGCCTTTGGACAATTCAGAGAATCCGTAATCACTGTAATGTTGCCAGTCATGTCCTACTCTAATATGATTGCTTATCGAATCATATTAAACAGACTGCTGAAAGAGGATCCTTTATAGAATGTATTAGAAAAGTGGAATGCAAAAATGTTTGCTTCTAAGACCCTTTTGAAATGCAGTACTACCTCTTTTTTATGCAAGACACTAATGGTGCAATCCTATAGTATCTACTCTGAAGTAAGTCTCATTGAATCCAGTAGAGTTTACACCCATGCAAAATGGTGCATGATTGTAAGATTTTGTCACTGCTGGTGCATACCAGGAATTGGTGCAGTACTCTGGTAAAGAAACTGAGCAATGCGCCAATATTTGTAGGTATTTAGAAATTTCACTGTTGCCAATTCCTTTGGGGGCCTATGATAGGGCCAAGAAGCAGTAGAAATATTTGTTTTCTGAAAACTACATAAACAACCCAGGATGTCTCTGGCTCAGATCTTGCTTCTGAGCAGACCACATGGCCCTAAGCAAGCCGCTATTTCTCCAACTCAACCCCATCCCATGCCTGCAATATAAGGATAATAGTTAAAATCTAATGGTGTCCATCCATCAATAAAATAAGCATATTGATGGAATGCATTCTCCTGTTCACCCCTGCAGTCCGCTGTGTGTCCCCCAAATCTCTGTTAGCAGAGTGAGAGGTATAATGGACATGGAGTTCAGAGAGAAAATATATTTGATAATGATTTGCTGTCCTGCCCCTAAGTTGGCTAGTGCCACTGGCGGAGGAAAGGGGTGGGGTGGGGGAGTGCACCACTCCTGGCACCATCGGGGAGGGGGGTACCATCACGGCTGCCTCCCAGACACACGCCGAACCCCCCACTGCAGTGGGCTCCATGCCCCCACGGGTGGTGCACCACACCCCCAGGATGCATGCCATGCCCCCGCGGGTGACATGCCACACCCCTGAGATGCGCTCCACACCCCATGGGATGGCGTGCCACACCCTCGGGACACATGCCATGCCCCCAGGGCACATGCCGGCCACTTCCCCGTCCGCTCTCCGCCCTGGTCCTGGAGCATGCAGCCTCTTCACTGTCTAGTGCAGAAACATTCTGTAGCAGTTATGGCTCTGCTGTCTAACATATGAAGCAATAGACCTGCTAAGCCCACAAGGGACTTTGGACTGTGACCAACATCCATGTTAATTTTCGTGGAGCACCACAGCTATAAAGAGTATGGAAACAGCTTCTCAGACAGGTAGTGTGTGATGATTCAGTATCTTCTTTTGCTGGTTCCCACCAAGCTTCCATCTCCTGCTGCCCTGCATCTTCGTTTTTCCCTTCCCTGAATTATTATTTTGCAGGATGAATTTAACAGCCACATCTTAAAACACACTTATTGGAAGTCCCAGTGCGGTCCTTGTAGCATACATCCAAGTAAGTGTGCTTGACATTGCAGCCTAAGTGAACTTGTTTATCCTTATTATTTCAATTCACGATTATATTAGAAACCTTAGAGGTCTTTCGAGAGGTGCACTGATCTTGTCTTCAGCAGCTATATTAGCCTCAGAAATGTTGCCTTGGTGGTTTGTTTCGCTCCTGTTGATGGCATTAAACGGTTCTGTTTAATTGGCTTAAATAGTCAACTGCAAAATTGGGCCACCTTATGCAGACCCCCATCGTTCTACTGGGACACTGAGGTCCAGTGCGAAGGGCCTTCTGGCAGTTCCCTCACTGCGAGAAGCCAAGTTACAGGGAACCAGGCAGAGGGCCTTCTTGGTAGTGGCCCTGTGGAACGCCCTCTCACTAGGTGTCAAAGAGAAAAACTACTACCAGACTTTTAGAAGACATCTGAAGGCAGCCCTGTTTAGGGAAGCTTTTAATGTTTGATGGATTGCTGTATTTTAATATTTTGTTGGAAGCCACCCAGAGTGGCTGGGGAAGCCCAGCCAGATGGGCGGGGTATAAATATATTATTATTATTATTAGACACTGTTTATGTTCAAACATGCCTTTGGATATGAGATACCAAATTATTATTTGTGGGGATTATAATCCACTTTTCGACTCAAAATGCATTCTCAATACAGAGCTGCTCTAGCATAAGATGCAAGCTCACTCGTTCTGGTGCCAGCCCACCCCCACCCCCCGACATCTCTGAATATTGGCTTACGTAAGCAATCATATTGTGTGACCTTAGAATGGTCAAGGATCTTGGCTGTGGCAGCTTACACAATTTCAGATGCCTTGTCTCTAGAATTGCGAAAGAATTGCCTTGCTTTATTTGAGCCACCAAGGCTAACATCTTGTCCCAAGCAGCTAACCACAACTTATGCAGTTGAGTTTCCTGCATTTGAGGCAATCACAGGGGTCAGCACACAATACTTCTAGGATTTCTACAACAGAACACAATACTCGATTGTTAGTCTCCCCCATTAAGTGATGCACTGCAATTCTCAGCACCATTCAAGACAGGTTATTGTCAGCTTTTATCTCAATATTTTTCATCCGCTTATAAAGCACCTTAAATGTTCTAAGTGTTGCACATATATGAAAAGATAAGGCTCTCAGATCCAACAGGCACAATACAAAAGGAAAAAGGAATGGGGAGGGTAGAGGAAAGCAGGCGTTTGTTTTATTATTGTATTATTTACTCTTGGTGGTGTTGACACCATCTGGATTCTTCTGTCCTAGTACAAAAGATATATCTGACTAGGGCTGTTTATTCATTCTTGAATAGGTGCCTATGAACAAATGGCATTGGCTGTGTTCAACCTTGAGAAATTGCATGAAGAAACTTTTCCCTCGACAAAATGAGCTCGATAATAGAGAAGAACGGAGCTGGTGAAGCACAGTACTATGGAAGTAAGCTGTGTGATAGATAGCCCGGTCGGCAGATATTAATTAAGTGCAAGGAATAGGAGCAACACACAGGGAAAACAAAGCTGATTGTGATCCGCTGTGAGCCAAGTCTCTGCTTTTCCCTCTGGCTGTTTTGTTCCAAAGCCTGTTTTGAATAGCCTGATCCTGAATGTTGCTTACAAAAAGCTACAGGCACTGTGATATCATGAACTGTCTATCATGGAAGGAGCATATATGGGCTCCTTAGCTTTCAGTCCTGAACGTATTTACTGAGAGGTAATGCCTGTTGATTTCAGTGGAGCTTCCATGTCCTTGTGTTTATAATCACAAAAGCTTTAGTTCGCTAACTCACAAGCCGCTCTCTCCTCCCCAGCTTACATGTACAAGCAATTCTTTTCAAGGACAGTTGGAACAGCTGCATTCAGATCCATCTTGCCTTATAATTGGGGCACTGCATGCCATTTGTTTACAGAAATTACAGTCAAGCCGGTCTATGAAATTTCTGAGAAATGTTTCCTCAAAGAAAACTCAGTGATGGTAGTAAATGGATCACATAAGAATGGAATCCTTCTATTTCAAATAAGATATGTGCAGTGCGATCCTGTATATGTCTGCTCAGAAGCAAGTTGGGATGAGTGAATCTAGCAATTTCGGTTTCTCTTGGTTTCTCTCTCTCTCTTTACTCTTAAGTTGATTTCTACATCGGTTTGGTTTTTCAAAAAGCAAGTCCTCATGAAAATGCCGCAGTTTTTTAGTGCAGATTTCCTCTGCAGCACCCATTCTTGGGTGCAATTCTGCCTGATGGGCGCTTCTGCAAAGGAGTTTCCCCTTATGCAACACATTTTGGTATGCAATTTTCCCCGATAGATGCGTTTGTATGCACACTATACCCTAGTATATGCATTTTGTACATACTACTTGGAAGGAGAACTGCATTGCAAAATCTGGAAAAGTGCAAATTTTGATGGTGGGCTGAGTTTCCAGTTGCTTATTGTTTCAAAAAGTGAGTTAGGTAGGTTTGCCTTTAAATCTGAACTGAATCGGTTTCCTCCCCCATCCCTACTTAGCTTATTGCTTGAAAGACTCATGGAAGTTGAAGTCAAACAATATCTGGAGGACCAGAGTTTCTCCCACCCCTGCTTTGAATCATAGCATGAAATACATTTAAATGTTTTAATTGAACTGAATTACTTGAAAAACTTCAGTGCTCTTCTTACAATACACAAATAATCCCTTGACACACTAAAAAAAGAGAGGAGCCAGTTTATTCCTTGAATTACAAAAAGTCTTTTAGATGTTCTTTTTAAAAGAACAACTGTTTATATGAGCTGAGACATGTCTTTTGATTTCAGTATTTGCCGCAGTGTTTATATTTTTGCATTTTAGAGTACTGTGCTGCTAAATAAAATTTAAGAAAAACAAACGCACAGCAACTTGAAACTGAAGTTAAGTTGCTGATATTGCAGTTTGGGTATTAGCAAGGCCTAGGCAACAGGAGCATTTGGATATACTATTTAATAAAGCCTAAAGCTATTATTTAAATCAACACAAACTGTGCTGTATGAGATATATTTTATGCACACATTAAATATTGCAAAATTTATGCACTTGTTCATTAGCAGAACTGGAATATAGATCATATATTTTATTAATATTACTAATTAGCCATTTAATTTTTATAAAGTGTATTGCAGAAATTAAATATAAAATGCTATGAATTATTATTAACAGAGTATATGGAGTATTAAAATTAAAAGTAGACTGACATATGATTAAGTGCCTAGAACTTTCCCCATTTTAAAATAATGAAGAGGAAATAAGCCTATTTGCATGGCTGCTTATTTATGTTCCTTTAGGTGGTGGCATGCATTATTTCTTTGGGAAGGCAATCAAAAAGTTCTTGTTGCTGATTGAAAGCAAAGGATCTACTTGAAATGGGTTCTGAGGATACTGATTGCATAAAGCAAGGCTTATGCAGTGCAACATCCTAACACTTAGGACCACACACACATTCACACATCCTTAGCTAAAGGAGGAAGTGTGTGTGCAAACAAGTGCTGTGAGTATGGCTCCTAAGTCCTGACCCAATCTACCTGCTGGGGCTAGGTCTGTGTCACCTTGTCTGAAACCCCATCCCCACCAGCAATAATGGGAATGGAAGCTGAACAGCTGGATTTACTGTGCAATCCTATATATGTCCAGACAGAGGTGAATTCAAGTCAGTTTAATGGGGCTTATTCCCTAATAACTGAGTATAGGATTGTATGAAATTTGTTCAGCAGAACTCCTCATCTGAACTCAGTGGTGTAGCATGGGGGGGGCACAGGGGTTGTAGTTCCGGGTGCAAAATTGTTAGGGGGCGCAAAATTTCAACACCCGGTGCTGCCTCAATACAGCTGCATGCTTTGGTTGCTGAGCTTCATTGAAAATGGCTACTCCATGCAAACCAGAAGTGACTGCTCCAGACAACAGAACGACTCTTCTTATCTCTGTGGCTGTGATCTCCTGGGTGATGCGGATGCCATTAGTCAATTGAATACACATGTGTACTCTGTCCATCCCTCCTCCACCCCCCCCCCCCCGTGTGGCCTTGGACACTGGCAGCCCATGCTAAGCCACTGTCTCGGTCTTGTGCAGAAATTAATTCTCTCCACCACAAGAATGAGTTGTATAGCGTTACTGTAGAGCAGTCTTAAATACTAGTTATACAAGATAAATGTTGCAAAAATAACAAACTCAAGCAAGCAACAAGTTTCAGTTCTATAAACTTTCCTCACTCTGCTTGCAGAGTGATATTCTAGGCATCTTTACCAAAAGAGGATTTCTCTTTCTCTCTGCAAAAAATCCACACACACACAGGCTGCTTCCTTTCAGCATTTAAGTACAGACATACCCACGCAGGTCACAACTCATGAGCTGTGTCAGGAGACCAACTCATGATGAGTCATAAAGTGAGTCGTGAGGTTGCTTACATCACCATCAATGTAAAAACACCAGCCTTTTGCAGCAAGCTTCTCATTATACCATTTTAAATAGGTAAAAAATAGTAAAGGGCCCATGGGTGGTTAAGTCCAGTCAAAGATGACTATGGGGTGTGGCACTCATCTTGGTTCAAGCAGAGGGAGCCTGTCAGGGAACTGCCATCAGCTCAGAGGTGAGAGGTGGAAGGGCAGTTGTGTTACAGGGAGCCTCCGAAGATCTTGCGAAACAGTTCTTCCTCTGGCGAGGAGGGAAGCCCTGCTTCCAGTGGGGAAGGGGCACAGGGATCAGAAGATGCTAGGGAGAGCCTCAAAACCAAGCCTGGGCAAAGCGGAGGGGAGGCAAGTCCCCCTTTGCCCACACCCACTCTGCGCAGTAGAGGAGAGGAGAAGGATGGGGGTCACATGACTGTTATGCTGGGGAAGGTATAAGGATTGCCCACTCCCAGATTCTGCCTGTGACTGAGCAGACATGGACTTGCGACGCTCTGCACTGTAAATAGTTGTACAGATAATAAAGCCTGGGAAAGACAGGTGGGAGTCTTGCCTGTTTGCTCCTGAGCAACCACACCAGTACTTGACAGAACCAGTGTTTGCCCACAGACAGCTTTCTGGGTCATGTGCCCAGCATGACTAAACCACTTCTGGCACAACGGAACACTGTGATGGAATCCCCGTTTACTTTTGTGCCGCAGCAGTACCTATTTACGTACATGCGCTGGTGTGCTTTCAAACTGCTAGGTTGGCAGAAGCTGGAATAGAGCAATGGGAGCTCACCCCATCACGTGGATTCGAACTGCCAACCTTCCGATCAGCAAGCCCAAGAGGTTCAGCAGTTTAGACCACAGCGCCACCTGCTCCCAACCATTTTAAACACAACATATTCAAGCATAACATTTTACACACGTTAAACTTTAACAGATTGCAGCCGCATTCTTCATTATCTTCCTCCCCTCAATCAGTTAATTGACACTATCACCAATGGAATGGTTGAGATAATGCACAAAAAGCTGGGTGGTGCCATTAGTGGATGAATTTTTACGCTTGGATTGCAAAGATTAGGTTCAGAGAGCAGAGAAGCACTTGGGTAGGGGGAGAGGAAATGCTGCTTGATTCATAATACGACTGAAATTGGTATTCCAAATCAGACCATGAACATCTGAGGCATCCTCGCTTCAAATATTCCAAAGATGTCCAAATATGAAACTGGCACAGCTCCTTCTGACCCAAAGACCTTGGTATTAATGCAGTGCTTTTTTGTGGGGGGACACAGGGGTACGCATACCCCTAAACATTTTGTGATTCTAAGTTTGGCCTCATTGAGGGGCAGTCTTCCAATATGAGTAGGAAAATGAGAGCACCCCTAAACATTTTTTAAAGAAAAAAAGCACTGTATTAATGTAACATTTTGATATGCAACTGCAATTTTTTGTAATATTTCATTTATGTTGTCTGTTGCTACTTTTGTGTATACCTTAAAGATATTTTTAATATACTAAGTTGCATAGATATTGAATGATCAAAATAAAAATCATATAAAAAGAACATGACATTTGCTGCTGTTCTTCCACCTTCAGTTTGATGATATATCAGTTTGTCATATATGAGACAAAATGGTTAGAATAATATACAGCAATCTAGAGGGAAAGTAAAAGGAAATCAGGAGGTTATATGGTGGTGAAAAATGATGGGGAACAGCAATATTATCACTTTTCTCCCAAAATCTTGAGTATTCATTTCAAAGGACTTTTGTGTACTATATAAAAAAATCATAGATAAAGTTTCCCTAGTTCAGGTTTTTGCCATTCACCTTAACAGCAGGAAGCTATTGAAGAGTTATCTGTGAACTGTGCTTGGTATTACTTAATATTAGCATTGCCCTGTCAGAAACCTCTTTATTCCTAGCTTGGCCTCATTTAGGTATAACTCACACAGGGATTTCTGGCTTTATATTGGAGCAGAGTAGTACAGTAGCAGCGGAGTTGGCGAACTTGTCGACAAGTGTATCACAAATGAAGCTTATAGTACCACTCTAGGAAGAATTATAGTACTGTTGAGATCGCTCTCACCTAAGGTAATTTTTCTTTTTCTTTTCGTCTTCTGAACCTAAGAAGCAGGCAGCTGCTCTACATGGGAAAGGCAGATTGGAATGCATGCCTGACCCCATGGCTCAGGTGGGTTCCTCCTGCTGTCCACAGATGGCCCATATCCTTGCTTTTGGTGGCATCAGTGCTGCGGTTGGCAACTCCTACTCTAGAAGTGGACTTTGGATGTGGGTCAAATATCTTTAATGCTCATTTTGTGTTTGAGGTCAAGTCTTTGCTATATGACTTCCAAAGTTATAAAGCACCAAGAGCTAGTTTGCATACAAAGCTTCAAATATTCTGGTCCATTATCATCCAAATATATAGAGAGTCCTGCAGCTTCCCAGTCCTGGCTAAACTGAACCGCTTCTCAGAGTTACACATTCTGTGATTAAATGGTTTTTTGTGGGGGTTTTTAAGAACTTGAGAGCCACCATGGAAAGCTTCCTCAAGGCACACTCTTCACAGATAAACATGTATTGATTTGAGTCTCGAAGAAAGACATTGTATTCAGCTTCCTCAGGGAACCAACATTTTGAGTGACTGGGGAAACTTTCCAGAAGTCCAAGTGCAAATAAAATAACCACTGTTCCAAACTCAATAAACCCTGTCCATGTAGCTCCACTGCCAATTTTTCTTTGTTTGGTAGGAAGGTGATGGTAGTAGCAGAACATCAAGCGAAATGAGAAATGTAGGAAGGCTAGGAACAGCGCAGATGAAATTGCATCTGCCCAGTTGTGCCCCAGGAAGTTTGTGGGTACAATCTTATTAACGCTCCAGTCCCTATGCGATTACAACTGTATGAGGGGGAGACTGGAGCCACACTTCCTGGCCTCTCCCTTGCCTTCACATCACTTGACTCCACTGCCTATCAAATTTGAAGAAGTTCTGCATGTGGAGGCACCTTGAGTGATGTAGAGCTTCAGTCTTGTAGAGTTCTAAATTGCTTGTAGAACCAGCTACCTGCTTTGGAATTCTCCTCATGTGTGGGGCAAGTAGGGGATGCCATGGCATGGGTAGGGCCCGTGGTGCTGCCCCTGCTGCTCCTCTCATAACCCTCTTGCTCCTTGCCTTCAGCTTTATCAGTCCCCCTGGGTGCCAGGCATGACGGATCTCCTCAGTGCATCAAATTTTAAGATTATGAAAATATGAAAATTATTTTATCCTCATTGTGCTACATCCCTCTGTATACTTGCATGAGAACCATCCTCCCTATATGCTTGCAGAGGAATAAAGTCCATTTCAGATCTCAGGACCTTACACTGAAGTTAGTGTGTGTGTGTTGGATTGAAATATGCATTTTCACACTAATTGCTATTACAAGTCTTGCTTGGCCATCTATGCTAATACGAAAAATCTAGGTTTCATGTTTTATACGCCACCATCAAAATTCCATTACTTGCATTACCTTAGTGGGCCTTGGGGAACTATTATAATGGACTAGATTAGAATGTTCTTTAGTTTAGATCGTTATGAAGTTTGCAGCGCTTGGTACGTCACATTATGTTCTGTTGTGTGTGCGAAGCTTAATAAAGAAAACAACAACAACTGGGTTTCTTCCACTACAACACTGAAAACTCCACTGTGTGAAATACTGTACCAGTTGGTGCCCCAGATTCTTCATAACTGTTGCTTTGCATTTAAAGTTTTGGCAGTAGTTTCATGATAGCCTCCCTTTCTGAAGGATGCATGGGAGTGATAATTTCAGTGGGGTTTATAGTTGGTGTGTAAATGTTCCTCTCTGTAGGTTCTTTTCACAGGGGTCACTCCATTTTTTGCTGGTTTGTTCAGTATGATATTAAATCTTTCTGTGCTGCATGTAGATTCTACCGCCGCTGCCCTGCTTCCTTTGTTTTACATTATGCTGTCCAGCACATTGCATCAGATCTCTATCAACCCCTGTATAAATTAATTATTCCCTGGGACTTTGGATGGCAAGTTAATCCCTGATGGAGACTACAGAGTGCCATTTGCACTGGTGTGGGGCACATTGCCTTATAAATAAAGTTGTCACTCTATTAAATAAATGTAGAGTAATCTTTTGGTTTTTCATTGACAAATTGGCAAATAATAGTTTTTGGGAAAATACCTTCTCTGTCTTAGACAACCCCCTCATGATTTGTACAGGGACCCATCCAGAAAAGACTCATCCCCAAACTTTAAAAATATACTGCCTGATTTTTTTTTAGCAGTGACCTTTTAAATTGATTGATGTTGCAATCCTAAACACAGTATGGCATGGATGGAGACCACCCTCTAGATGTTGTTGGATTATTGCCACTTCCTTCATTGGCTGTCTTGGCTGGGGCTGATGGGAGTTGGAGTCTAACAACGTCTTGAGAGCCACAGGTTCCCTTTTCCTTGCAGTAGAGAGTAAGCCTTGTTGAGCAAAGTGAAGTCAGTGGTAGCAAGAGATTGGACACAGAAGGGGCAAGTCGTATTTCAAGCAGAGAGGCAAAGGGTTAATTGGAAATGTTAGGTTTCAGAAAGAAAGAAAGTCAATCATGGGTCCTCTTTTCCCAGGACATGTCCTCTTTTTTATGGGTAGAGTCATCATAGCGATCCATAGTTAAAAGTAGAAGTCAGCAAATGTGTCCTCTTTTTTGCTCTTCAAAATATGGCAACCCTATGCTGTCAAGCAGTGGGAGGTGCCTTCTCCCCTTACCTTCCTCTGGTGCAGAGGGGTGCATATTTCTGAGGAATCATGCACAGGACTCCCCTGCTTATGATGCACCTTAACTTGGAGGAAAGTGTCATTTAATTTGCTTGGGTTCTTGAGTAAAAATGTACATGACAGGACTGCTCAAACCTCTTTATTTGGTTAGTTGATTAAAAGTGCAACCCTTTGCATGTTTTCTGAGAAACAAGTTGGATGGCATCCATTGAATTTAATGGGGCAAATTAGTCCTATTTTCAATTATTTCATTGGGACTGAAGTGTGACTATGGGTGAAATCCTCTACACTTACCTGGGAGTTAGTCCTGTTGAACTCAGTGAGGCTTACCTTTTTGAGTTATGATTTGATTGGGACTAAAATATGATTAAGGGTAAAATATTTTACACATTTACCAGGGGGTAAGTGCCAATTGGACCCAATGGGGTTTACCAGACATGTGTAGGATTCTCAAATCACATCATAACGAAGATGCTCTACTTGTTATTCAAGGAAGAAATGTTGGTTTTTCAGAATTTAAAAGGCCTGCTACCTTGGCAAGCACATTAGTTTTCTAACATCAAAAAAATTTTTTTACTGAATATTTGAATATTCACAAGCTTGATTTTTACCTTCTATTTTTTAAAAGTCCCGAGGATAAAGATCTGATAAGGATGTTCTTCAGCATGTTATTACATGCTGGGACAGCCTTTGATCAGGCTTAATTTGTTAATCTTCATACTTCCTCTGGCTCCTTTAGGCGGTTTGCTATGTACAGAAATACATAGGAAAGTTTCTTCTCTGAACACAGTTTGTGGGTTCTCTTTCCTTAAAAAAAAGAAGAGGAGGAGCAAGAAGAAGAAGAAGAGGAAGAAGAATGCTTGCTTTTTAAAAAAACTCCAACCTAACCTTCATTTTTCAAACTCTATAAGATCTGGAGGATTGCTTTAGCAGAATGAATAGTGCTCTCCCCTTTTGAGTATCCAGGGATTTGCATATTTTAACTGAGAGAACTGTTGGAAATGGTGAGACTAAATTTCCATGTGTTTGATGATGTAGTTTGCTCTAATTGCCCGTTCTCCATTAAAAAAGAACACCACGTAAATTAATGATAGCTATGTCATCTGCCAGTTGCAATCCCGTTCAGAGTTACTACAATTACACAGGTGCATAACGTCCTTCTGATTAAGGGTTTGCCATGATCATCGCCACATGGCTCTGGAACACAGTCTAAACCTGATTCTCATTCACCCAACCCATTTTGATAATGTGTGCAAGTCTTGCATACAACTAGCTGGCGCTAGTGTTCCCTGCCACATATTGCAATGCTGCAAGCCTGTTACGGCTGTGCTTGTTTCTGATGCTATACGTTTAGTGGCCTGGAGGGTTAGGATATATAACTGGGGGGGATACTGAATACAACCCCTTTCTTTTATTCATCTGTTCAGGAAGGAGAAAATACTGCGCATATCTATTCCGTGTAAACACATTTCTTCCTACTGTTATTAGCTATCCCTCTGTTCTCCATTGGGCAAAGAAAACGAAGCAAGGGAGATTTTTGCAGTTCTATTTTTCATCAACAAAATGCTCTCCCATGCCTTTTAATATAATCCCATTTATTTCTGCTGTGTGCTAATCAGTTCAGGGAATCAGGCATTCCCTTAGTATTAGGATGGATGACCAGAACATCCTCACTAATAGCTCCTTAACTGAGCTTAACAATAATTCATACATTCACTACATTCTTGTATTCAGCACTCCCTTATTTCTTTTATCCATTGCTTCTGCTGGCGGAGGCAAAAGGTTCCATTGGTAACCTGTCTCTCTTTCACAGTCCCCGATATGACCGTTACAAATGCTTCCTGATTTTTTCATAAGTGTAGTATTTCCTATTGCTGAAAATTGTAGAACATTTTTGGCCTGGCTTTTTAGCGGTGATAAGGGCTTAATAAAAACAACAAGACAAAGGACTGCAAATGTTCTTTGTCAAAGTGAGAGATCGAGGCTGCAGCTATTTTGCCAATTTACCTGGACTTACCTCAGGGTTTCCTCAGCAGAGGAAACGGCGTTTCCGTGTGCTATGCTGGTGCTGGCTCGCCAGAGCAGCTTCGTCATGCTGGCCACGTGACCCGGAAGTGTCTCCGGACAACACTGGCCCCCGGCCTCTTAAGTGAGATGGGCGCACAACCCTAGAGTCGGACACTACTGGCCCGTACGGGCAGGGGTACCTTTACCTTTTACCTCAGGGTAGGAACGTGGGTGGCGCTGTGGGTTAAACCACAGAGCCTAGGACTTGCCAATCAGAAGGTCAGCAGTTCGAATCCCTGCGATGGGGTGAGCTCCCATTGCTCGGTCCCTGCTCCTGTCAACCTAGCAGTTCGAAAGCACGTCAAAGTGCAAGTAGATAAATAGGTACCGCTCCGGCGGGAAGGTAAACGGCGTTTCCGCGCACTGCTCTGGTTTGCCAGAAGCGGCTTAGTCATGCTGGCCACATGACCCGGAAGTTGTACGCCGGCTCCCTCGGCCAATAAAGCGAGATGAGCGCAGCAACCCCAGAGTCGGTCACGACTGGACCTAATGGTCAGGGGTCCCTTTACCTTTACCTTTACCTTTACCTTTACCTTTACCTTTACCTCAGGGTAAATAAGCAGAGGATTGTTCTTCATAGAAGCAATGATACACAGGGTTACCCATCACCCCAATCTCCACAGCAGTGTGAGATTTCGGGGGTCCAGGTACTTACCCAAGGTCTGTGTTTCCTTTTGAAATGAGGCACAGCAGAGACTGCAATTTCTTTATGATATATGGTTTCTTTACACATGTTTGCAACCTGAGCCTATGGCGGAGGGGGTTCCACACATTGCACTCTGAGACAGTCATGTTTCTCTCATGGCTGGCTCCTTGGATTCAAACTGTCAGCCCACATTGCTCTGAACCTCCTTTCTCCAGTTGCTTGCACAACTATTTTTCCTACTGGTTACATGGGGCAAAACTGAAACCTTGAAGACAACTGCTGTCCTTCCAACTCTAAAACTCTACTTCAGAAAAAGGCTTTGTCTTTCTGACTAATTCTGAGTTGAGAGAGCCCCCCTCGTTTGCTTTCTGGCACAGAGCCACTCCATTTGTTCCAGTTTGTGACTCATCTTTAGCGGGCCATCGCTACAGACCTTCCAATTGTCCCTATTTCCCAGTGACAGTCCCAGATTTACAGAAGCTGTCCTGGTTTCTGATTCGATCCCAGAATGTTCCACTTTTCCTTAGGACATCTATATTTTCATCAGAGAAATGTTGGAGGGTATGTCACTAGGCTAGCTCCTGGCTTGTATTTTAACATACACCCACAAATTATAAGAGGAGTCCTGGCACCCTACTAACTTATAACAATACTCTTACATGAGATGGATTAATATGACTTATAACTGATTAATTTGTGAATGAATTATAGATTTGGCTCCACTGAAACAAAGCAAAAGTATCAGTGTATTTTCTCTGCATGTCAGAATCCTGTAGTTATAGTAGACAAAGGAGCCATATTTGGGTCAAGAATTAGTATGTCAACCGCCAGTAAAAAAACCCCTATGAAACGGATGCTAGTTGCGGAATTTCATCTCCAAACACAGCTAGCACAACTTATATGGCTGTCTGGAATCAGCTGAAGACTTACCTGTTCTCCCAGAGCTTTGGATGAGTTTGTTGACCTGTTGAGTTTCATTGTTTGTTAGGTTTTGTTTGCCTCTATGGTTGTGTTTTAATTTAGTTGGCCTTTTTTTTTTTTTTTTAAAAAAAAGATGTCTTCTGTTTTTAAGATTTTAAATTAAACGAATGAATGAATAAATAATGAATGAATGAATGTATTTTGATTTATACTACAAGAAATGCTTTAGGGCCACAATATGATGCTCCAGAGGATTCTGTCCCACTCATGGAGACCCACACAACTTTAAAATATCTCCTTTGAGTGCACCGTTGCGCATATGAAGTACCACTGTCTCAAGGAAGAAAACAAGGAGCCTCAGTGTACACGGAGATCTGTACATTAGCCCCTGAATGTGCCCTACATCTGCAGTGTTGGATTACATGAACACATTAGGCATCTCCAACAATTCAGCAAAGTCTTTTTGTACATTTAATGCAACGAATCTTACAAATGAAAAAAGGAAGATTCTGGTTAGTCAGGGTGTGTATGTGTGAGCGAGGGGATGGTAGAAGCATAACAAATCTTGAGCTGAGTAAAAATGTCAGTGTGTTTAATGAGTTCCTAGCATTAACAGAGCAAACAGAGGAGAAGGATGTTGTTAGCTAGCATTTGGAACGTTGTACTGAATAAATTGCACAACAGAGATTTGTGGAATGAGATTGTGATGAAGAGAGAGAATAATTTTGTTGCTTTGTTTGCATTTTATTAATAAAACGGAGCAGTCCTTGAAAGGCTTATTAAATGCTGGGCGCCTACGTGAGAATCAAAAGGCTCCTGCGCACGACCGTTTCTAGCAGAGTCTAAAGTAGCACTTCATTAAGATATACCATGCTATACACTTTTATTATGTACCTGAGAGCTTCAAAAGGTGCAGCCAGTGTTGTGCTGCTCAGCACGATGGCATAGTAGTTTTGAGCCCTGGAATATGCATCATAATAGCCTTGGTAGACAGGACCGAAGCTCTTCATGCTTAATGATTGGCAATTTTCAGAACATGCTGCGACATTTCCTTTTCATTGTAATGCTGAGGCAAGTGTCAGTAGGAGCCACTGTTACAAATAGCCTTACGCAGTAGGAGGGACAGAGCTTCTTTTCTTCCTGAGTCCTGGGTAGGAATTGATCACTGAGCTAGAATTTCGCTCTGAGTACTGGGGGAGGATTCCTGATTCCTAAACTGAGGTTGCAGGCGGGAGGGCTATTTCACTAGACTAATCTCTACATAAGTTTAAATGAGGCTCACCAATAATAGACACCGAGAGAGTTTTCATTACAGCTGTTGTCTGCAGTGTGGAGAGCAATTGCTTTCACATGGTGGAAGAAAGCCCCCCCTCCCCCCTGTGTGTTACATTCATCTATGCTGCAATGCAGGCACCCCCAACCTTTGGCCCTCCAGATGTTTTGGCCTACTATTCCCATGATCCCTAGCTAACAGGACTAGTGGTCAGGGAAGATGGGAAGTGTAGTCCAAAACATCTGGAGGGCCGAAGGTTAGGGATGCCTGCTGCAATGGTTAGTCTGTTCTGCACTGGCTTCTTAAGGAGTAAATTGGCTGATGATGATGATGATGATGATGATGATAATAATAATAATAATAATAATAATAATAATAATAATAATGTAAATTATTATTATTTTATTATTATTAATCAACATCTATGCCACCATCTCAAGGTGATGTACAATAAAAAGAGCAAAATCAATTAAAAACAGAAGGTGAGATTCAACTAAGTTGTTGCTTGCACAGAATGAGGTCCAATTGTGCCATGAAACCACAACCCCTTCTGTCCCTGTGCACCTCAAAATCTGCTTCGGAGGGTTTGGAGAACCCCAGAACAGGTTTAGAGGGCACATGGGGGTGCATGGCAGAGGAGGTGGTAAGTCTCAAGCAGACTTTGTTCCCTGCATTCATAGCTTGCTTAGCTATGCTGAATCTCACCCCCACGAAAAGCAAATCCATTTAGAGTGAAACTAAAACCACACAAAATGGCAAGGACCCATTTAACCTGGTGCAGTTGGTGTCTTGCAGAGAAATCCCAGCTATAGAAAACCAGTGCAACTCAGACAGATGTAACTTAGATGGGCATAATTTACACCAATGCAAATTACCCAATGTTCCATACTCTGTTCAGGAGCCTCTGGGAGGTGATACTATGGACCAGATTTTTGAGTATTGGGCCTTAAGTCATATGACTGGGTTGAACAGGGTTTGGGATATGTCTCTCTCTACTCGTCCTGTCCTCGGATGAACCCTTTTTGAGGTCTTAAGGTAAAGGTAAAGGGACCCCTGACCATTAGGTCCAGTTGTGGCCGACTCGGGTTGCGGCGCTCATCTCGCTTTATTGGGAGCCAGCGTACAGCTTCCGGGTCATGTGGCCAGCATGGCTAAGCCACTTCTGGCGAACCAGAGCAGTGCACGGAAACACTGTTTAGCTTCCTGCTGGAGCGGTACCTATTTATCTACTTGCACTTTGACGTGCTTTCGAACTGCTAGGTTGGCAGGAGCAGGGAGCAAGCAACGGGAGCTCACCCTGTCGTGGGGATTTGAACTGCCGACATTCTGATCGGCAAGTCCTAGGCTCTGTGGTTTAACCCACAGCGCCACCCGCATCCCTTTTAAGGTCTTATGCTGGTGTAAAGCCTGCCATCTTAAATTCCTGTACACACAACACACCTCCCTGTTTGTTTCTTATCATTTCCTCATCATATGCTGGTGACTAACACATTTTGAGCAGCATAAGGGAAGATAATGCAGATTCAGCAGTGATTAGTCCCTGAATGCACTTCTTCTGATGAACTCCTAAATCTCATATCCTCAGTTAAGTCTCTTAGATTAACTGCTCTCATGTTTAATTAATATGCCTTATTGTTAATGATCTAATCAAGAAAAGGCAAACAAACTGAGCAAAAAATTCAAATCCTTCCTAATTTGGGATTTATTTATGAGTTACAAGTGTCAGCTACAGTGGGAATTAAAAGATTTGCCTTGGTTTATGCTTTAAACGACACAATTCCTTCATAACAAATGCTTGGTGTTTTCCACCAGACACTTGCAGGGTATTTGCATATGGAAAGTGACCATCTCTAAATATTTGACAAGGTGATTCTGATGAAGGGCCAGAACTTGAGCATTAACACCCTAGAGATGAAGGACATGTTCTGCTCACAATCAGGAAAGTAGTGATGTAGGTTACCACATGGTGTCACTCTTTCCTTGCTCTGAAATTAGATACAAGTTGCTGTGGTTATTTTTTAATGCCTCACCACTTTGGGGCAAGGGTGATTCAGCAGATCTCTGTGTTCCCTCTCCATTGAGAATAAATGTTGTGGGCCACATCTATGAAATGCTCATAACACAGAGGGCCATTATCATTACCATTAAAGGTACAGGGACCCCTGACCATTAGGTCTAGCCACGGACGACTCTGGGGTTGCTCATCTCACTTTACTGGTCGAGGGAGCCGGTTTACAGTTTCTGGGTCATGTGGCCAGCATGACTAAGCTGCTTCTGGTGAACCAGAGCAGCGCACGGAAATGCCGTTTACCTTCCCGCTGGAGCGGTACCTATTTATCTACTTGCACTTTGTTTTGGTTTTTTGGTTTTTAAAATTTTTATTGGAAATTTTATTTACAACATAACACAACCCCCCCCACCCACAGCACAGAAATCCACCCCCATAAGACATGAACATAACAAACAACAAGCATAATATACAACAATACAAACAACCAAATAAAAGACTTAATAATTAATAATTACTCATAAAGGAAACTGCTTATAAGAAGTAAATAAGGATGCCAGAAACAGGATAAAGGAAATATCTACTTGCACTTTGATGTGCTTTCAAACTGCTAAGTTGGCAGGAGCAGGGACTGAGCAATGGGAGCTCACCCCGTTGCAGGGATTCAAACCGCCAACCTTCTGATCGGCAAGCCCTAGGCTCTGTGATTTAACCCACAGCGCCACCCGCATCCCATTACCATTACTATTTAATAAATAGTATACTATTTAATAAATTGGTTTACTGCCCTTTATCCGAAGATCTCAGGGCAGTTCACAGTATAAAGTACAAAACAAAAACAAAAACACATTTTTAGTTTTAGCTGCATGTAAATCTGATCACACAGCTTGCATAACATTTACATGGACATGATGTGCACTCAGTTACTGATAATAAGGAGGGTGATTAACATAGTTGCATAGGTTGTGGCTCCAGGGGGTGAGGCTCTTTGGGTCCCCTCAATTTTTTTTTGAGGTCTTGGACCCTCCCCATTGTTGAGATCAAATGCGGAGTGACATCAGGACATCACACAACTTAATGTCAGGACGTTGTGTTGGGCCCCCTCAATGTTCTATGGAAGTTGCTGTCTCTGCATAGATAGCAGTCCTCTATTTGAAGGAGTAGTATTCTCTCTGAAGGGCAGCCCAGTCCCAGCCTGGTTTTAGAGACAAAGAATCTTCAAAAGAGAGACTTGAGGCCTTGAAGATGCCCATCAACAGTAATGACTGGGCAGTAGACTAACAGGCACACAGGTCACTTGGTCACAGTCTTCTACATTGTATTTCCATTTAAATTATATTATTTATTTCCTAAATCTGCATTTGTATATCTGTAAATTAGCAGCTGCAAAAATTTTATTTTTTTGAAAATAATATTTATTACTTTTAAAGCTTACAAAAAAGAAAAGGAAGAAAGAAGACAAAAGAAAAAAGAAGAAAAAAGAGAAAAGACAATAGAATACATAAACAATACAAAACACAACCTTAACACATTAAACTAACACAATAAAATAAACCAAACCAAACAAAAACAATTTAAAGACATACATCATACCTTTTCCATATTCTATCTTTCATTCCCTTGTATCATTGACCTCCTCTCACCTCCCTCTTTGTATTCCACTTCCATTAATTGTTTCAGCAATTCCTTTCCATCTTTCTCTATTTTCTATCATATAAATGTCTTAGCATATTTTTAATCTTATTTCCATTAAAATTAGTATACTTATGTAAGCTTAACTCCTTATAGCATTTCAGCTAAAGCCATAAAATTTCCTTCCAACATTTTTCTATCACTCATTAATTTTACAATATTTCTATATATAGACTTTAAATTTCCCTGAGCCCGGCTTCGGCTGGGGAGGGCGGGATATAAATAAAATTTATTATTATTATTATTATTATCTTCTTCCACCAGCTCCTCTCCCCAGTCTCGGACCCTACCAGCCACTTCCGTCAACTCCATACAGTCCATCAACCTGGAGATCTTATGTCCGAGGCTCTTAACTCTTTCCCACGTCCCTTCTGCCAGTCTTCTTCATATTCTTTGATGCTAAAGAGCAGATCTCGGGGAAACTCCAATCCAACGATACTTTTATTCCTTCTCGACAGGTCAGCCAGATTTCCATAATTAAAACTAGGATCCATAAAGTATTTCCGGGCATGTTTCAAAATTCCTCCAAATCCAAAGCCCCCCAGAACTCCAATCTCCTCCTGACCCAAGTCCATATTCCAAAAGTCAGTTAATCCCTGCATAGAGGGATCTTTCCAACTTTCCTTTTCTAGTCCAGGCCAGGCTCCGATCTTCAAAATCTGACTTTTTCTAGTCTCAATCATAAAGGGCCTCAACTTGTAGTCCTCAATTTGCCTCTGTAAGGCTAAGGCTCCCCCTTGTATTACTTTAGGTTCGACAACAGCAACTTTCTCCTTCTCCTTTTCAGCAATTTGTCCTGTTGAAATAGATTCCTGTGTCAAATCCTGAATAATTTCTGTATTGGTGCTCATTTTTGGTTCCAAAATGTCAATTTTAGTAGTCATAGCATCCATCTTTTTATGAAGCTGTTCCAACAAGTGGCTTATCTTAGAAAATGCAGTCCATAAGGCTTCTCCTGTCGACATTCTTGAATATCCAAGGTCAATCTTTAGTTCTCACAGTTCTTATCAAGCAGCTGGAGATTTCCCAGCTCCACTCTTGTAACAGTTTCAAAAGCTCCCTCTAGAGGGGAACAGTCTCCACTTGTATCAATCTTTTCCAACACAGATCAAAAAGTAAAGATAGTTTCAATTTTCAGATACTTTCCCTCCCTTTTAAACACAGAAGTGGACAATGGAAACAATATATTTCTCTTATTTAACTGACTGTCAACATCCGTTCTCTTCGCTGTCAATGAACTCTCCCAAAACGTCAATCACTGGGAGCCCATTCCCAGGTTCAGAGCAGTGGTAATTTAATTTTAATCACTCTCTCCTGCAGGATACACAGTCCAAAGTTTTCCCCCCTCTTCTCCTGCTTCCAAGGGGGGTCTAATCGATGGAAGTTTAATCCTTTACATAAGGCTTTCCGCGACCTTAACTTGTAAGCTCTTTGCTTCAGTCTATTTACAAAAGGGGAAGGCGGACTTCCTGTTTTGAACCTTCCCCGTTCGATGCCAAATTAAGATATTTAAAGATCCAACTTTCCGTTTTACTCACGGGTTGTTGTTTAAAATCCAATTGTCCACAAGAAAAAGTCAGCGCTCTACGGCAACAGCAATGCGGCTTCACTCCGTGAAAGAAGCGGTCGATTCAAAGCACCGCGCCGCTCACCCCACGTTGCTCTGGATCCCCAAAACAGGGTTTCCCCGTGAGTAGGGGAGGCGAAAAAGGTGCCAGCCGAATCCCAGGTTCACAAGCTTCTTCCGCCTGTGATTTCAATGGGTCTCCGCCTTCGCCGTGGCGGTTCAGACCCAACTTTCCATGGAGCAAGTTCCTCCCGATCGGAGGAGCTCCGCCATTGCTGGGGGTGCCAACCCGGAAGTCTCAGCAGCTGCAAAATTTAGGCTAATCTGTGCAGTGTGTTTTGTCCTCTTTCTTTGGTGAAGCATTACCTCTTCTTTGGCATCATGTGAATGCCACCCGCTTCAGCTTCCAGTGAGTTTTGTTGTGGTAAGTTTGTCATCGGTACTGGCCCAAAGTTAGCCTCAGTTGTTTTTTTAAAAAAACCCCCACACACGTCAAACATTGAAAATATATTGGAAAATGAATGTTCATCTAGCTTTCATTGCTACCTGTAACTGGCTACAACTGGCTGGCTTACATTAGTTTTGCTCTATATGCATTGATTTTAATGGCTAGGCAATATAAAATGGATGACTGATAACAAAATAGTGGATTGACAGTAGAGGAAGCATGGCTTAAAGAAAAGATAAGCAGGTGTTAATACAGAAACCTTGCCAGGCTAGCTGTAGTGGCTGGGGAAACCCAGCCAGATGGGCAGGGTATAAATTGTTGTTGTTGTTGTTGTTGTTGTTGCATTGTGGAAAGAAATTCTGTAGAAGAGGTCCTTTTCTGTGGTAGTGTCTCAGCTTTGGAATACCTTCCTTAAAGAGCCATGCCTCATGCTGATGTTACAAACATTTTGGTGCCAGTTGAAGACCATCAATACTCAGGCATTTTAATCTTAGCTTGTAGTTAATTTTTAGAAATTTTGTTTATTATATATATATATATATATATATATATATATATATATATATATATCTAGGTTCTGGGATTTTTATTTTATCTTCTGGTCTTTGGCTAGGTTGTTTTTTTGGTTAGGTATGTACATGTTGTGTGAAGTATTATTATTCATATTTTTGAAGCTTGCCCTGGAACCTTTTGCTGAAGTGTGATTAATATATATATATATATAACCATAGACTCATAGAATTGTAGAGCTGGAAGGGATAAGAGGCTCCCCCTGCATCATAGTGAAAAGCCAGTGAAGTCCAGGGACTGTACGTTAGTCAGACATGGTCAATATTCTCTTACAAATGATTTGGAAAGTTATGGCCACTTGGTGAGGAAATGAGATAATCTAAGCGTGGGAAAGTAAGTGAAACTAATTCCCCGTGAAATATTTCCCTGCGGGCAATGTAAGGTTATCTAGTGATGGCAAACATTTAATATTCTCTAATACATACACTTTCCCAGTAAACACGCTTTCAAAACTCTGCTGAGTAATTATTTCTTCTAATGCCCTTGTGAGTTAATAAGTTTAACTATTTTACATAAATACAGCTGAAAGGGGAGGTTTGTTGCTTTGAATTCTTTGGATGGAAATTAACCAATCTGAATCTTTATCTTTATTGCTCAAAGCCATCGTCCCCCACAATTCATATATGTATAGGAATACATATAAAAATACAGATCAGTTTAACATATCACATCAAACAATCACACATAAGAAAAGGCGGGGGGGGGGGACCAGACTTCCCCTCTGGAAAAAAAAGGGACACACTGAACGAAAAGACAGAGATGCGTCTGTAGAAGCCTCTGACAGTGGCAGTAGAACATAGCCGTTGTGGCTAATAGCCAGCGATACTTTTATTCTTCACAAATTTGTCTAATTCTCTTTTAAAGTCATCCAAGTTGGCGGCCATCCCTGGCTCACTATGTGCAAATAAGTACGTTTCTTTGTCTGTTTGGAATCTTCCAGGTTTCAATTTTGTTGGATGGCCTTGAGAGCAGGAGGAAAACACTTCTGTAGCTACTTTCCCCACATCATGCAAAACGTGTATATATCTCTGTCATTTCCCCTCTTGTTTGAGAACTTCAAAAACAGAGACTGAACCAGCTAGCAGACATATGACAGCGGGCGTTGCTCTCCTTGGTCACAACTAGTCAAAGTAAGTTCCAACTGCTCTTTAGTGAACGTGTGGTCAAATAGCTCAGTGGGTTAGAGCTTGGTGCTGATAATGCCAAGGTTGCAGGTTCAATCCCCATATGGGACAACTTCATATTCCTGCACTGAAGGGAGTTAGATGATCCTCAAGATCCCTTCCAACTCTATGATTCTATGTGTCAGAGCTGGGCCATGGTCAGCAGTCTGATGTGAACCTGAGCTGAGGGACAAGCTAGGAATCCAATAGCAAATGTCAGGGACTGCCAGGGTCCTAAGGATGGGTGGAAGAGGTAGCAGGGCCAGAGGCTGACCTAGGAGAAGTGGGTAGCAGAGAGCCAGGAAGTCACCCAGAGAGGAAGTCAGGATTTAGGAAGAAACTAGAAGGTGGGATCAAGGAGCAAGGCAGAAGAGAGATTCAGTTGCATACTTTAAGTCTTTAGTGGAGGATCACAATTGTTATTATAGTGACTGGGGATGGATTAAATTCATGAGGGTTTTGTTTTGTTTTGTTTACAGACATTTTAGAGATGAAGTCCATTAATGCAGAAAAAAAAAACACCCCTTGATGCTTTGTTTGGGTACATCTGGAGTTGTTCCAAAGTTTAACCGGCGTGAATGGGTGTAGAATTAACTTTCTATGAAATTATGCTGTAGACCTAAGGCAGAATCCCTGATTGGCTTTCTGCAACAATGGGTTTTGGTGTTTACTAATTGTACTATAAATATGTCTCCACATCAAGTGCTTCCTTTATTATTAGTGTGGCCAATTTCTTTGCTAATTTATAGCTCCAGCAATTAAAATTAAGATTAAATAGAAATCTCTTTAATTTTAAACAGCTTAATTTCTTTTAACCTCAAGGAGCAGGCCCGAAATAGGCACTTGAAGTTTATATGTGGGAGATGGTGTTTCATTTTCTGCATTTGCATGTTCAAATAAGCCTCTATTTGCATGTGGAAATAATTAGGTTGTCTTTAATTAGCACATATTAATCACCATATGCTCTTAATACTCTTTTAAAACATGCTTTAAATGATTTGCATTAATTGCATTAAGTTGCTGCTCTTATAAATGACTGCTGAATTTCAGCTGCAAAACAATGCCCTTCTCTGTGGTTTCAAATGCTGGAGGGAATGTGCCACCCATATTTCAGACAGTGAGGCTAATTTCACAGCTGGTGGTAGATGTTCTGATTAACAGAAGCACAGAATTTAAAGAGGGGGAAAAACTCTTTTTTGATGCCTCACAAAGGAAATAATTTCAGGATTAGTAGTACTAATGAGAAATATGTGCCCCCATAGACACGTTCCACAATTTGCTTTTGTACTGAACAATGTGTGTTCTACTTAGGCTCCCATTAAGAGTACATGGGGGCGACAGGTTTCCTACCTCCCCCCCTAGCTGCTCCATTATCATTGGGCTTCCTTGTGTAACACGAAATGCATAAGTGGCTCTCATTGTCGGTCCATCCCTGAAGTCCATTCTCCACAACGTTTTCACTGTGTCGTGATGGGGAAGTAGTTCTATGAGCACCTTTACTTAATGTACTTTGTTTTTTGCAAGCTCAGAGCAGATTTCATGGTCTCCCATCCTGGACGTGATCATTTCCATAGCAATCATGGCACAACATCAGGTTGCTAGACCATTTCCTTGGTCAACTTGGATATTTGATGCGAAACCTATGGAGGTCAACAAGGATCACCTGGTTAATGTCCAGGTCATTCGGATTATGTGTTTATTGTCCTCAGTCATCTGAAGAAGGATCCACAAAGTGTTGCATCATGTGCTCCTGTCCCATTGTCTTCATTTGGACCCTCATGAACCCCAACAGTACTGCCAAAATGTGTCATCTATGGGAGGGAAATGGTTTCATTTTTAGGACAAACCAAAGTCATTTGGAAATTGGTGCACACTGTGCAGGGCGCCAGTTCGTAAATCTTCTGGAATGATTGACTACTGCTTTGGGCGAACTGTTCTGACTGTCCAGAACAGTTGTGAATTTCTCACCACCTTCCTGGGTAAATTGCTTCCTTGGGAAAAACCTGATTTTGAACAGTTATCAAGCATTTTCTCTAAGACTGGTTTTGTATTTGCTCCATTTCCCTTAAATCTTGAGCTGCTTAAATCTGAAGGAAAATGAGGATATATTGTGTGTTGTGGGGGACAGCTCCATCATGTAGCACAATAGTTAGAGAGAGAGCGTGTGCAAAAGAGAGTCCTTGACTGTTCCCTATGTTGCTGTTGCTCCAGACACAATCCTTATCTAAGGTATTAGCTGATTCTGGCTGAGTGGCTGCTGAGCAGAGCTGCGGAAGTGGCTGATCCTGTGCTCATTGTCGGGGTGCAGTACATTTTCCTATCGTGTCACCTGTTGATCCAGGGCAGCCAGGGAGGAGTAACGGACTACGAAATGGAAGCTTCTAATCTTTTCATCTTGCGAGACAGGCTTAAAGTTCACACTTGAAATCCTCAGTTGCTTAGCTTATCAGCAACAAAGTCTTTTCTATCTTGGTACTCTTCTGAATAATTTTTACACTGGTTGCTGGCAGAGCCACCTTCCCTATAAATATGAGGGGTGTTTTTGCCCAAAAGGGGCAAACTGGTTGAAACCCTCCTGGATTTCCCACAAACGACACCTGCTGAGGAGGGGTGGAGAGATGGGAAGGGAAGGAAGGGGTGCTCAACTCAAGTTTGTGAAAGAGGGGCAAGATAAGGGCCAAAGCCAGTTTTAAATTTATACAAGTGCAAGTTGCTAAATCTCAGGAGTGTCAGGAAATCTCCTTTTTCGTTTCTGAAATCTGTCCCTCTTCTTTCAGTCTCAGGTGGGTGGGAGCCGGTTGTGTGATCACTCTGTGGTGAAGGAGGAAATGTACTTTGTGCTCAGACCAAAAAATGACAACAAAACCTCAACAGACACCTGAGAAATTCATATGTCCAGCTCCCCAGCCCTTTCCACCTGCTTGTCATAAAAGGGATCTTGACTTTCACTTTTTCCCATTTCATCTCCTCTGACAACTCACAGAATTCACTCTTTCCATCAGATATTAAATAAGGTTCCCTTCGGAACCTGGCAGTGTAGCTCTCTGTATTTATAGCAGCCTTTTGAGCTTCAGTCAGTTAACCTCTTAGTTCTTCTGTACCGCAACACATCCACACACATACCCAATGTCATTGTTCCTTTTTTGTCCTGCCATTGCTATCAAATACATTGCCTGGGTAGATCAAAATGCTTTTGCTTTGGATGGTGAATGTGCCATCTCATCTGATTACACTTCCTTCGTAGGGAATAATAATAAAATAAACTAATAATAGTAATAATGAGCCCAAATTTCATTTTCTTTCTACAGTCTGGGAATATTGCCCATATACTACTTCTGAACCAGAGCTGCATTAATGGTGCTTATTCTAGAAAATGCTATAAAAATAGGACCAGAATAAAACCATATTGCTGAATGTACTGAGAGTATCAAAACAGGATTACGGCCCTGTCACACTGTATACCCAGGCATGTTCCTATTTCTCTCTCTCCACAGGAATGTTCCTATTTGCATTTAGGAGACCTTGTTCCAATGCCACTGTATTGGTTTGTCTTGTTGGCCCTTTGTGAACCACCAAATTTAGCGATGGGTGAATTTGTCAATTTCTCATTTTCCCACTTTTAAATTCAGCTAATTCCACCCAGGAATGATGCAACATGGATGCCACAGTGCTTTTCATGGGGCATTCTGGGTCCTAAACATAAACAACAACAAAAACACTGCTGCATTGAACAGGTGGTGAATATGGAACAGACAGGGAAAAGGTAGCACACTTTAGTCTCATCCCTTTCACCAATGGTGGAGCTTCATGTTCGGGCACCGGGGGCGGAGAGCAGGCCGGGGCGGACTGGTGTGTGTCCCAGGGCCGTGGCGCACATCCTGGGGGTTTGCTCCCCCCACACTCCTCTTCCTCCGCCAGTACCTTTCACCTTCCAAAGTACTCCCTATTTTCAGTTCTCATTGTAGAACGTTTGGCTCAGCACTTAATAGAGGAATCATCTCGACCTGTTAGCCTCTGACCCCTCTTCCATCCATCTTGCACATACACCTTAACTCCTACCCACTAATGACCCTCCAGATCCACTTATCCTTCTCTCCTACTCATTTACTTGCTCTGCGTGCTCTGGTGGAAGCAAACGGGAAGGAAGAAGGAAAGAAGGAATGGAGGTCTCCTCTTCACCACCACCATCTGTGCAATGGCAACAGAGCTAGGAAATGAGTCTCTGCAACATCTTTAAACCTAGATGAGTGCAGGAACAGACCCCCTAATGGACCAGCCTCCACTGCGTATATTACAGAGCCCTGTAGACTTGGACATTACATTTTCAAACAAATCTTCCATCTCCTTCCAAGGTCTGTAATATATGCAGTAGAGGCTGGCCCGGCAGGGCATATAGGAGTCTGTCCTCAGCTGGTTCCCACCTGCCTGCCTTCTTACTTACATCCAGTCCATGGAGTGTCCCTGCTTGTCTATTACCTTCCTCCTGCTTAGATACAGTTTTGCCCCCCTGTTGAACAACAGTGAGGTGGATGGGGACAAAACTAGGATTAGTTGACTCTGGCTTTATTTACTGTTGGCCTCTCTGATTTTTGCCCTGTAAGTTCCAGTGGGCACCAGCCGCCACTGATATTATGTCCACCTATAGTGTAGTTTCACAGAGTTTTGTCAATGCCAACAATGTCTCCCCAGACTCCTTGTGCTGGTGCAGCTGAAACCTATTAGCTCTACAGCCTGAGATTCCTGACTGCTGTTGGGAGGAGGTGAAGGCAGGATTTATCCTTTAATATGTGCTTTAAGTGTCATTTAAGTGATACACAGGACTCTGTGCAAGTATAAATTTCACCTTTAGTGCTCTTATGGGAAATTCAGTGCTCTTTTCTCTGTGCTTCACGCCTGTGAAGAAGACAATAGGAAAAAGTCATTTACTGTCTTTGGAGAACTATCACACCAGCTCCAGCTTTCATCAGAAAACAATTACAAGGCTTCAAAAATGATTAACATGCAAGACATTTTCTTTTGTGCCTTCCCTTGCAAGAGTGACAGAAAGTTCAATGCGAGATCTTCCCAGAGTGTATTCCGCACAACTCAGTGGAAGCAGGCTTCTATCCCCTACACTATGGATTCTCATTGATATTCTGTGCCAGTAAATAAATGAAGCTGCTGAAAGCTATTAATCTGAGATTATAATAGTGGTGATGGTATTGGGGAAACATCTTAAAGTATTTGCCTGGGAAGATTCAAGAGGCCTTGAAGATTAAAATTCATTTGGATCCAGGACTTGTCAATGGTTACTTTAAGATGGGCTAAGAGATAAAAGTATTCAATCTGCATTTGAATGCGAACCTACTTAATTCGAACTTCCCGAACCAATAAACAAACTAAACTATAGATAGCCTGTGAAATTTGCACTTCTCCGAATTCTGTGATGGACTTCTCCAACAAGTATGTGTAGCAAAACGCTTATATCAAGGGAAAGTGTTGACAAAAAATCAAACAAATAAAAAAAAAGTTAGTGGAAATAACTTACAAAAATGCTGGCAAAAATGTGTATATTACTGCTTGAAACTATGTGTATATTATTTAGAGTTGGGTTTTTGATTTTTTTACCTTCAGCTGATCATTTGTGATATGGGTGTTGTGTCAACATGGTCTGATTTCAAACCGCTTAGTTAAAAATCAGTCGTCTGAAGTCATTGTGATGTCAGGTGATTGATAGTTCATTGGCTCCACCCACCAGTCAAACTTGGCTCATGGGACATAGGACAGCCTGCTTGCCAGATCCTGTTTGCCACTGCTGATGAACAGGGTCTCCCCTGCTAAGCACCTGAAATGGGTGATACTGGGTGTGGTAATCTTTAAATCACTTTCGTCTGAAGCCATTTAGGACTTTGTATGCTAGCGCTGACACCTTGAATTAAGGGTGGCAGTTCACTGGCAGCCAGTTCATTGCTTTTAGCATTGTTGAAACGTGGTCCTATTTGACTGCCCTACTCACCAACCTTGCAGCCACATTCTGCACCATTTATTTAGCAATGTCTATCCCGCCTTTCTCCCCAAAGGACCTCAGGATGGCACTTGGTACATATTTCAGACTATCTTCAAGGGCAGCTCATGAAGCCCAGATAGGAGGTCACTAGAGTGGACTGCAGAGGCCTAAGCTGGGCAGAAGAACTCACAGCCACAGAAGTTGCTTGGGGCTCCAATGATAGATTTGTATCATGGAGTACTCATTAAGACAACCAGCTTCTTCTTCATGGGAAATGCAATGTCTCCCAGAGCAGGTCATTATCCTAATTTCCAGACATGAGAAATGGCCACCCCTGGCACCTCCATCTTATCAATTCAGCTTCAGTTTATTGGCCCTCATCCAGTCCATTACTGCTTCCAGGCACTGGTCCAATGCCTTCACAGCCTCTCCTGATTCAAATGGAATGGAGAGACAGAGTTGTGTGTTATCGGCATACTGATGACACTGGGCTCCAAATCCCTGGCTGACTGGCTCCCATATAGACACTGAATAGCACAGGAGACCAAGTAAGTTCTTGGCTATGGATCCAGGCAACAGTCTCCTAATACAGTCTCCTGGTAGCAACTTTGCAGAAAGGAGTGGAACCACTCCTAGTGCATTAACTGCAACACCCACCCCACTGAGTCATTTGAGAAGGACACCATAGTCAATGGTTCCTAAAGCAACCAAAATGTGTACAAAACTGCTCAGGAGAAACCCACATTTTAAAGTTTTTGTGATTATTATTATTTAATTGTAAATTGATGCACAAATAGAGCAAACTGAAGTTAAGATTGGAAAGCCTGGCAAACTGAAAGGCTAGATCCACCCATCTCTACCTTCGGGGTATCCAGACAGTGCTTGAAATTAGAACGGAAACGAATATTCCAAATTCTTCATTTGAATGAGCAATGTTACACTCAAAGTTAAAACCAGCATTTTGTATGTGAGTTTTTTGAAAACCTTACAATCAGACCCTTGTTGGCTTCTCTTGCTTGCTTGGCAGGCTGCAAATATTGAAATCTTATAAGCTGTCATCTGCCCAATATTAATCATCATTGGATGCCACCTTTGCTAGATAAAATATGTCTCTGCAATGTTCAGCCTTGGGGGAATGTGGCACTTTCAGTTCACAGTGGCTAATTGTGAAGACCAATGAAGTGTGCATCTAAGAAGATGCCCTAGAATCTTCTGCAATGCACAGGTGTTCCTTGACAAACCCACCAGGATGGAAAGCGTTCTCTGAAGGCTGAAAAACTGACAACCACTATGATACACCACCACACATCCACTTTCCTTACAGCCAATACCAAATATCATTGCATGTCGACCATAACATACTGTCAAGTGTGAAACATGAAAATCAAACATCAATGGGTGTCAAATACAGATTGCAACAAAGACGGTGCAAAAGATAGATAACATTTCATAGCTAATGCTGTAGGGATGAAGTCAGACAGACACGTTTGTATGGGAAAGGACAATGGAAGGGATGATTTGTAATTAGCAAATTCCAGAATTCATTATATAATGTCCAAATATAGGCTCTATACAAGTTGTTCCCCTAAAAATCTCTTTTCAAGAAATGAATAATAATAATAAAAACAAATCAAGACAAGACCAAAAGAAGAGGAGCGGATGAAGAACGAGAACTTCTATTCAAAGTTATAATAAAAAGGTTTAGCAGATCAAGAGGCCTTTGGATGGAATTATATTAATCTCTAGTGTCAGAAACAATGCAGAGATTATTTTCATTAATTCAGATATGGTGGTTAAGTCAACCTTCAGCTGGAAAAGTGCCAGCAAGGTATGAGACATTTGTGGTTGCTGCTAAAGGCTCTCCTTATGTGTTAGGCAATATAAAGGAGAAAGACAAAATAAGTGTTTGGCAGGCATACTAGCCCCATTCACTTTGATGGCTCAGGCAAAATGCCCTCCTTGCTGCTCAGCCTCCCCCTCTGGTCCCATTCTATGAGAACAAAGCCATGGCTTGGGGGAAAGGCTGTAGCTCAGTGGTAGAGCACCTGCTTTGCACCCAAAAGGTCTCAGGTTCGATCCCCAGCATCTCCAGGTAGGACTGGAAAAGAACCCTGTGAGAAGCCCTAGAGAACTGTTGCTAGTCAGGGCAGACCATACTGACCTAGGTGGACCAATGGTGTGCCTCAAAAAAGTCCCTGTGTTCTATATGGCAGCATCTACTACTCTTTGTTCCACCCTAGTCAGTGGTGGCAGAGGCAAACAGCAATAGGAAAGGGAAAGGGCAGTTTCATAGAGCTCTGCCACTTAGCAAGGGCCTGGCCTGTTAGGTGTGGCTCTTGGCAGATGCACAGAGAAGCCCATCTTGTTGCCTGCCCTGAAACAGGGGTTATACAGGGTATGTCTATCAACATCTATTAGCATTGATAGCTAAGTGGAATCTCCACCTATTGCCTCTCTGCATGGGATTGATAAATTATTGACATCTGACCTTTCTTCTATCCTGAAACCCAATGGAACACTCAGGTGGTCTCCCATCCAGTTACTGACCAGACCAGAATAATAATAATAATAAATTTTATTTATATCCCGCCCTCCCCAGCCAAAGCCGGGCTCAGGGCGGCTAACAACAATCAAATAATACAACATTCTAGAAACATTTCATTCTAAAAATTAATTAAAATCAAATTGATGGCAACCGTTAAGCAAAATTCTGTGCAGATTGCCAGAGGAGGGAGTCAGGCTGCGCCCTGACCAAAGGCCTGGTGGAACAGCTCTGTCTTGCAGGCCCTGCGGAAAGATGTCAGGTCCTGCAGGGCCCTAGTCTCTTGTGACTTAGCTTCAGCAAGGCAGTAGTTTCATGCACCTTCCCTTCAGACTATATTTTTGCTCTCCATTCAACCTTTTCCAGCGTTAAGTGTGCCGCGTGCTTGCAATTTGATTTGAAAATATATAAAAGCAGAGGCTTGTGCTATCAAAAGTTTGCAAACATTCTTCTTTGAGTTTAACTTGCCATTTGGACAAGAAGAAGTTTGCTTCTCTCCAAAACAATTGTTTTTAGCTCGGCATTTCAGTTTCTTGTTCTGGCAGGCTATAAAAACTTTGCTTTTATATGATTACCGGGCTTGACTTAAATCAATATTAGGGAGATGGAAATGTATTTCATGATGTTTCTTTGTTGGTCAATAAAATCTTATACAGTGCACCATCAAAAAATGCTGGAATCAGCTTTGAGGAGAGCGGGGGGCGGGGGGGGGAACTACCCTTCAATGGCAGCAGAAGCAATTAGAGTGATTTGCTGCTTTAAGTGAGTGAATGTGTATGTTGTAAAAGGAGAGACACAACAGTAAAAAGCTAACAGACTTCTTTTTTATTATTAAAGTTCTTGGTTTTGCTGTGAAAGATGCCTTAATGAGAAACTTATGTGACCTTTCAGAAATGAAGGGATGTGGGGGAAAGAGGCTTTTATTGTTGGAATTTGTGGTATTTCTTGTTAATTGAATTAAATGAAATTTGTTTGTGGTAAATGCTGTCAATAACAGGCTCATTGGAAGGAGATTATATGTACTAAGAGCAATTCACCTGCGGCTTGTCCTTGCGAAGTCAAGATGTCACCAACCACAAACTATTTTTTTTTTTTCAGAGCAATTTATTTCCTTTTTTTTTAAAAAAATATTTTTATTGGTTTACAAATACAAAAAAGAAAACAAAGTTGTACATTCAAACTTCTTAATTACCTCTTAATTCCATTTTTTTTACTTCCCTCAATTTGTCTGAACTTCCTTCATTTTGTAACTTTTAACACAATCCTACATATTGTTATTTATTCTGGTAGCTTCAATTTCATTGTTTATACTTATTATTAGATTTTCACATCACAGAGCTTCCTTAAAACTTACAAACGTAATCTGGTTATCACTTAGTTTTTGCAAATATTGAATAAACTTCTCCCAATCTTCTGTAAATCTTTGATCTCGTCGATTCCGAATCCTTCCTGTCATTCTGTCCAGTTCCACATATTCCATCATTTTGGTTCTCAAATCTTCTATCGTAGGCAGCTCCTCTTGTTTCCAATCACCAACCACAAACTAGGGGGAAGTAGCAGCTGACTATACCTGCTGGTATTCTACATGACTGTTAAAGGTATAGGAACTCTGTCCTCTTGTTCATCAGGTATGGTCACCTGGCAGGCAGAGAGTGTATATGTGTGCATACAGGTAGACTGGGATTAAAGTTGTGAAGGAAGGGCTGAGGGGGGAGAAGTGAAGGCATGGCTGTCTCATCTTCCAAAACAGCAGCATATTGAAAGACAGAACCTGGGAGACTAAGATCCAGATTCCCATTTTGGATGGCCTTGGGATCACTCCAATCTAACCTACCTAACAAGCTGATTGTGAAGACACACCTGTCCAGGGAAGCATGCCTCTGAACCTAAACTTCCTGATCTAATAATTTAAATTGCTGCTTTACTTGTTAAGCTTTTCAGATGGCTTGTTTTAGTGTATATTTTAATCTTTGAAGTTTTTAATGTGTCCATGGAATGGTTTTATTATGTATTTTAATTATGTGTGGATTTTTTTGATGTTATAACTGATTTTAAACTGCTTAGAAACCATTTTGGCATGCGAGTGGTACATAAATTATTATTTTATTATTGGGAGGAAAGATATATGTGTATGCACTAATCTTGAGATGAAAAGTGAGGTGTACCTAAGGTAGAATATATGTAGTTCTCATTCATGCATTCACCAGGCCCCGATCAGCCTAGCTTCACTGCCACTGGTTTTTCTTTTTTCTTTTTTCTTTTAAAGAGATATCTCTGATTTCACTGTTTCTTGCAATCAATCCTTTGTAGATGCTTAAGGCATCACATCGCTTTCCTTTTACTTCCAAACTTGTCCATGTTTGTTTGGTTTATTTTTTAAAAAACCCCATTGTACATAATTCAGGTTTCCACAAAGGCTAGCTTGGATTGCAGAATCCAGTTCCAAGTCAAGTGTCAAAGTGCAAGTCAGAGCTTTTGTCTTCTAAAATTTACAGCACCTGGCTCAAATGCTTGTCATGGAAAGCAATTTCCAAATGCATACCGAAATCCACAGGCAGTGTTCTCCTGTCAATTTGAGGTCACTCTGTAGGATTTGTTTGTTACTATTCTCATTCTTCATATTCAGAACGGTGATATATAATTTACCGGGGGCAATAAATCACACTGCTTGAATAGGAGTGTGCACTGCCTTGGTTTTCAAATGGATGGAAGGCTGCTTGCTGTTATTTTTAAAGCGGCCTGTGGTTTTGTAGAAATCTCTCAAAAAAACCCCAGGAGGAACCTGTTTTTATTGACCCCCTTTGGAGCTTGGTGGTATGGTTATGAACAGAAACCACAGATGAGTAACCTGTGGCCCTCAGGATGTTGTTGAGCTATGTCTCCCATCATTCCAGATCACTGGGCTAGGGTGTGGCAGAGGAAGCAGGGACAGGTCAGTAGAATCCCCACCTCCCCTCTGGCTTCTAGAACTAGGAGGGGCTTGGAAAGAGAAGAGCAGTGATGACTTCCATGTTGGAGAATTTTCAGGTTCCTGGCATGCAACCCATCAGAAGAAGGAGGAGTGGAGCCCCACTGTTGCTACAATTGCTCCCTGGGGCTCAGACCTGTGGACAGGTGCCTAGAAGCTAGAGGTTATATGCTTGTGCATTCAGAGCACTGTAGAAGCTGCTGTGTTTCTCTTGTCAATAAAGAGTTAAATATCAGATGTATGCCTTCCTTATCTGAAATGGGCCATGACATGGGGTTGATGGAAGTTGGGAGTCCAAGAATATCTGGAGGGCCACAGGTTCCCCATCCCTGGCTTAGACCTTACTAAGCTATATTAATGCATTACTGTCAATGGCTAAAGAAACGATAGGAAAGTCATTCATCTTCTGTGGATTTCATCTTCCTTCAGCAACTTCAGGTGTTTCAAACACTGGAATTTCTAGATGTCTGAAACATGTAATCCCCCCTCCATTTGCATTCCAAAGTGGTACAATGAGTGGTAGCTGATGGCTGCTAAAAGCCAACTTCTGTCAATCTACTAAACCTCTCCTATTTATTCCTTCCTTCAGCTCCTCAGATACCACCTCCACCTCAGCACCCTTGACTATAGTGGAGGACCATGTCATGTTATCAGCATCAAAGTCAGAGAACTACGAGGCCACCAAGCTTTTGTGCATAGAATGGGATGGAGGCTGCCATCTTGGTTTTTCTTCAGGGCAATGAAAGGTGTTGGGTCTGCTTTATCTTTGCTCATATAGCTGCTTGAGGCCCAAAGCAAGTCAGGACATTTTGGTGTTTTTTTTTCTGAAGGAGAAAGCTATGTGTTGTTCCTCTCTTCAAAATTGCTAAGTGGTCATATTGGGATTCTGGACCCCATTCTTTTCAGTGCAAGTCCACATAAGCCTTGAAAATTTGAAAAATCAAAAGGATTATGGCTCCTCCGTGTATTTATGATTTTAATTAAACAACTGGAATATATTTCCATTTACTGTTGCCATTTTCTTGTAATTGCATATGCTTTTTAATTGTCAAGAGCCATAAATTGCATTACAAAATCTGGCTAGTTGCTACTATTAATTTATACATCCTCACTAAATAACAACAAAATTTACTGACGCTGTAATTAATCATCTGTAACTCAGTAGATTGATTACAGTAAAACTTTTTAACACCTTAAACATGAAAAGTAAGTTTCCAGATACATCTGGCAGTTCATTACCTCCCTCCTGGTTTAACACAGAGGGCATTATAGATTTCTCGCATGCTCCATTTTAACATAATGTTTCCATTAAGTATAATCCATCTTTAGAGGAAGTAAAAGAGACAGGTTTGTTGAATAAAAATGATCAATTGTTTGAACCCCAAGAGACATATTCATCTAATAAAATGTATAAATAATATGATAGTGATAGTAAGATGTATTAAGACAACCAAGGAATACAGAAAAGCATTCTTTGATTAAGTTAAAATAATTGGTCATATGGTAGCTAATTATATAGACTTCAATCGGCAGAGAGAGAGAGATGGTGATGAAAAAGTTTCACTTATTGGTTGCAGGGTTGGTCCCATACTCTTAAAACTTCACACTGCATTTGCAATAGCCTTCATTTCCAATACGCCTGGGGAAGAAAAATAAAACTTAAAGGCAGTTTAGTATCAGCCACCTTCATAGATACCAGACACTCCATTTTATGAGCACCTATCCTCTCCCTCCCTCTCTGTCTCTTGGGCTACAAGACTCCAAAAGAGATGGGATTCATGTGAAGATATCGGCTACCACTGACTGATTCATGTGAAGATATCGGCTACCACTTTGGATTGCAGATGGGGGTGGAATTACATGTTTAGCACACCCCCAACTGAAAAGCCCTTGCATGTGGAAAGCTTGCATGTTGGGGAAACCCATATGATTAGAAATGTCTGTAATTGCGTTCAGGGTTTTTTGGGTTTTTTTGACCTTGAGGAACATTCTTAAATATTTTATCACCCACCTGTAATAGGAGATGGTATATTCTTGCAGGAACTGCACCACCTGCATTTTCTGGATCGTTTTGAATCTTTCCATGAGGCCAAACGAGTGAACTATCTTTGCTGAAAAGTCTTTTGTTTGGGGTGACACGAGCTGCAAAAGTTCTGTCTCCGGCATTTGATCTCGGGCGACTCTTTTGTACTTGCAAGTCGTAACTCGGAGAGGGAGTTATTGTCTGATGAACGTGTCGGCATCAACTCGCCCCTAAATTCTGGCATTTGCATTAGAATATGGATTATCTTATTTTCCCATCACTGCAGAAAATTCTATTATATTCATTTTACTGGCATATAAATATGTATTTGGTTCAAGTATAAAAGAAGGAGAAAAACAAAAACAAAAATTGTAGGGGATTATATCAGAAGATACAGTCATAAAAGTATTTTTTTTCCTTTTAGTTAGATTACACATTGTCACAAACTGAAAGCTGAATAAAACTGATTAACCCACCTTTAGGATTTGCTGTTAGATTTTTCATGGAAAGAATACATTTCCCTTTGAGAGTTTTGCATATACTTTAACGTGCCTGTAATAAATTTCAAAGACCTGCCAAGTGATACACTGGGGCATTTTCCCAAAGACAGAGAGTCATGAATTTGTCTATCAATTTATGCATATTATTTGTCATAAAACGAGAGATTCTGAGGTACGGAAATGATTTCACCGATGCCACAACAACAGGAGACTATAAATCCATTCCCATAAAACCGGCTACAGATTGAGGTATACTCTAAAGGCCAAGATTCTCTCTACAAGCTAATAATGCTGTTGGTCTTTGGGCTGGTTTAATGAAAAGCATAAGGGCAGGTAGACCAGGGCAACTTTTGAACCACTCTGGTCCAGCATATCAGCTATAAATTCTACTTAACTGAGTGGTTGGCACTATTTACGGCTGCCTTGTGTCACCAGAGTGGCACATAACAACCAGACCATGTCAGTGAATTTGACTGCTGAGCTTCAGAGAAAGCTGAAGGGGATGGTAGGTCAGTGGAACATCTGGATGTGGGAAATAAATATACATTGAGCCTGTCAAATTATTGCAGAATTGTGCCCCAAGGCCCGCTCTGGCTTGAAATCTGTCAGACTGGGACAAAGGCCTGAAGAGAGGACTGAGACGGAGGGAGACCTTCAAAGAAGAAAAGCATAACCCTAAATATGTAATTTGGCAAGCAGCACTGGTTTACACGTGTTTTTTCTTAATATCTACGTATATTGCATTTTTAATCTTGGACACACACACACACACACACACACACACACACACACACACACACTTCACCTAGACCCTGATTTCCTGCTTTGTAAATGGCCCAATTTGGCCCAGACCAATCTGGAAGCTGGCCAAATTGGCTCAGGGTCCCAATGTACTTCATTTCCCCACTTCCATTCACCATTAGGAAATTTTTAAAAATGGTGAAAACTTTTTTTCTGACAGACGTGGATGAAATCTGCTGGCATAGTTGCCCCTCTGGAATGGATACAGCCTGCAGAATTACAAACAAATAGATCTAGAGGCTTTGTGATGGACACATCTAAAATGTAACCCGTTCCCCCTCCCCAAAAAAAGATCTGTGTATAATTTTTTAAAAAATATTTGGGCAGAACTGGACTAAATTTGCCAGCAAGGTTGCCCCTTCTGAGGCATGAGTCCTGCAAATGTCAGAAGGATGGATGCAGTGGTTTTGCTGCCAGGGCAGTGGCTACGTGTTTAGGATGGGAATCATTTGCCCTCTTTGCAATTGGTCTGAAAACTACTCACACAAGAGAGGTAAGAAACCTGCCAAACTGCAAACAAATAGTTTCAGGGGGTTTTGTGATATACACTATAAAGCTGATTTTAGAGTGGAAAGTAGAAAGGGAAACAATCCCCTTTGATTACAAGCTTGCAAGTCACTCCAGGGCCCTCCCTCTGCACCTCCTCCCCATCCTGGACTCTTACATAAGCTTTAATACATAGGTTTTGCTCTTTCAAAGCAGCTCCCTTCACCAAAGCCTTGGGATCAGTGAGCACTGATAAAACAATTCCCTCTGGCGACAAGCTAAACCTGTAAATCTCAACAGAGCTCTTCCATCCATGCGCTGTCTCCATTCTGGTGCCTGCTCTCACTTCCCCCCATCATCCCACCCTGGCATTTTGGTAGTCTTAGAGACATTACTTTCAAAGAGCAGTTTAGAGGCCCCAGCTTTGACTTGGGCTGCCTCATAGGGATCTCGCTTCACCTTTGCCAAACCCAAAATACCTCCAAGGCATCCTGGGGATTTGTGATTCATCGTCCCCACTTCCACTTGTGTTATACCTAGAAAGCTGAGTCTGAGCAGTTTTCTACCCCATTCCATCCAGCATTCAATTCCTTTCCTGCCCCTATGGTTAAGCAGCATGCTGTGATGATTGAGTATGCTATGAGTATGAGTATGGGGTTTGCAGAATTATATTTTGTTGCATTTTCCTTGCATTTTCTCCCAAATCCCTTGCAAGTTCTAATATATCCAGTGAGCAACCGACAGAATTTCCCTACGCACTATGTTTTCTTTAAAAAGAGAACCTCTTGCCTCAATCTGGTAGAATGAAATTAGCACCTTTTGGAAGTATGGATTTTAGTTAATAAGAATTACCATCCTACTTGTTATTGCACTGTGCAGAGTGAAAAAATTCAAAATACTCATCGTATTAACTTGTTGAAATCTACACCCTATTTTCCTTAGAACTGCTCCCTGTCAATGAATGATTTATTATTTTAATTTGCACCACAGCCTTCAAAGTATTAGGAAATAATGTTTTGAATGACCTCTTCCTCCCTCACCTTGTATTATCCAACATAACCTCATTACAACTTCAAGGAATTTACTTTGTTAAAGCTGTAAACTGCATCCATACCTTTAACCATTCTCAAAGCTCCCTTGAGATCTCTAACTTAAGGCCTCTTGACCTAATGCTGTTTCACTGATTTGATATAATTTTGAAAGTCTCCTTTAGGAAGGAAATTGCCAGCTTGGAAATAAGATGAATTGAAGCTGAAAGATGAAGTGATGTAAGTGCAGAATTTAAATTTTGCTTTTCAGAAAGTAGGAAATCAGCAGCTGTCCTTAAACCAATCTTGCCATAAGTAATGAAACTGGGCAATGCATGACCCAGACTGGAGAAGAGATTATGCTTATATAGTCTAAAGGGATTCTGTTTTCTAAAAGCAGTGACTCAAACTACAGTTGATTGAAGACTTAGTACAGGTTGCATGTTCCTTCTATCTTAAATTCATGTATGTATATTCCTGTTACTGGAACTGACATTTCATAAATTGCAGTTTGATAGTCTAGTGAATGCCGGAAGCAGAAAGTATAGCTCTCGTTTGACTGAAGCAAGGGTCATTGTTACAGTTCCCATGCCCTTGGCATAGTTCTAAAGCTTCTAAGCTCTCAGCAGTTGCTTCACATATGTGTGCATATCACTTGATTACTCAAAATCTGAGCCTGGTTTAGATACTTTCCTGGCTGACAATATTACTATTATTATTGCCTTTTTAGTCACAGTTTTTATTTTTAAAGTAACCCAAAGTGACTTACAACGTAGTACAAACATTAAAAACATAAAAAGCCGAAGAGAATAAAAGACTAAAAATACATCCAAACATATATAAATGGCAGGTCTAATACAACTTGCCCCACTCAAAAGTAAGCAAGGAAGAAGCCACAAATATACTTAAAATCTTCCCAGTTGGTGGCTGGGATTCTGAGGTAGGAGGAAGAGTTTGCCTGGCACCTTGAAGTAGATAATTACTCACCCCAAGCAGGTGTCCCCTGTGGATTTGCTCCTGCTCATTTCGACAGCCTTCTGGGAACTGGCCTTTGCATTTTGGCAGGAACGTGAAGTGTTTTTCTTTGAAATGTTAAGATTTTGTTGCCTTACATTTTTTGTAAGTTGTAAAGGCTTGAATTGTGCATATGTGTGTTTTTCCCTTGTGAGAAAAATCTTGGGAGCCTTTCCCCACTGAAAGATGGCACAATCATAAACTTTAACCAGAACCAAGTAAGGAAGCAGGTCTGCATGGACCACCAGTATCATATGTAATGGATGGTGTGATATGGGCACTACAGTTGGAGGCCTGTGCATGTGGACGCCGAATTTGAGAGGTGTGGATGTCATGAATTTCAGGTTTCCAGATGTACAGCATTCATTTGGAGCACCAGCAGCACTCTCTTATTTAGGTGCATGGCAGACGGGCATGCCATTGCCTGGGGTAAGGGGCAGAGGAAGGGGGTGTGGTAGGTGCGGTCCACCCCGGGTGTCACCACTGAGGGGGTGACAAAATGCTGGGCGGCACTCACTGCGGGGCCTGCAGCGCGCCTGAGCCACGCATCTCTCCTTGGAGAGGGGCAGTGGCTTAGCCGCATGCAGGCTCCGCGCTGCCCCAATGGTCCGCCCGCTGCCTCCCCCCCAGCTGTAGGGTGGCTGAGTGGGAGGAGGCAGGCAGACTCCAGAGGCCCCACAATGCACCCTGCCGTCGCTCCGCCCTTATGGATGGTGCTCACCGCCTCATGGCATGCCACCCCAGGCGCCCGAGTGGCATTCTCTGCCACTGAAGTGGGTCATAATGATTCGCAGTAGACTGGCTATATAAACTGTCACAGTAGAAAAGCTTTGTGTTTGAAAGCACAGGAAATTCTATTTGCGGTCACAATACCAGCCAACGGTTGAAGTTGGTTTGCCACATGGAGGCAACTTGAAATTGGGACCGTGCTGTGGCTGCTCTACACAGAGGGTGGGATTCAGTGTGGCACTCTTGCAATAGTTCTGTCTGTGCATTTTCAGGGAGTGTGTGTGTGGAGGTGTGCAGAGGGAAGAGAGAGTGAAAGCCCCATTGTGCAAATGGACTGTATAATCTGGTACATTTTGCATGCAAATGAGGAGTCATGCCCCTGAGCCAAAACTGAGGGACAGTCCCACCAGCTCCTTGGACCTGCCACCCCATAGACAAAAAAAACCATAACAGTGAGCCGTAATGCCCTGGGTGCTCACAAGTTGAAGGAATTCCCAAGGGAAGTCTGTTTCAAGCAGGTTCCATGTAAAAGCTGACTTATGAGAAGCCAGTGGGCTTTAGTGTACAGTTTTATATAGCCTGTCCTTGTATTAATATGCAATCATAAATTACTATGCAGCAGCTTTATAGCAATGTATTTACCTGTCAACAGTAATTGCCCCTTTCTCTTCATGAAAAGAACTGAATGTGTATTGTTTAATTTCACTGAGAGTTAAGTCTGTGAAGTCTTTTTATAAGAATCACTGCCTTTTCATCTGGTGAGCGGGCTGCATAACACCTATAAAACTGAAAGAGTTTCCCACTCTTCACAAAGTACAGTATACACATGTCGAATTTGCCATCCATTAAATGCTTTTGTTAGTTCATGGTTGATGGATCCCAACCTTTTTTATTTTAATGTTGCCATAATTATTAGCCCTTGATTGTGTTTTAGGAAGAGATCAAAGAAACCACTATTCTACCAATGTATTCATGTGATAGGTGACTGGGTTTGGAAGAAAAATAGGACAATTAGATTGTGATTTGGTGTTGTGACAGGTGAGAAAACACAGACATGAGATACTTCTGCTGTATTGTGCAGAGTGCATAGCTGTCCATGGTTGAGCCATGGTGGATTGCCTCTAGTAGAGTTGAAGCCAATACTGAACAATCCTAGAATAATACTGTGTTGGTTTTGATCTATAAAGTCTTAAATGGCTCAAAACTGCAGTAACTCAAAGACTGACTCTCCCCATATGAACCAGCCTAGACCCTATGATCATCATCTGAGGCCTTTCTTTGTGTGCCCCCTCCACAAGAGGTCCAGATGGCGGCAACATGAGAATGGGCCTTTTCTGTGGTGGCTCCCTGTTGGTGAAATGCTATCCCCAGAGAGCTAACATGTCACCTTCAGTACTTACCTTTATGTGCCTGGCAAAAACATTCCTCCTCTATGACCTTTTTAAAAATGTTTATGTCTTTGTGTGGTATTTTTTGTTCACTATTATGCTATGTATTTTTGTGTTTTTCTACTGCAAACTGCCCTGTGATCATCAGATAAAAGGTAAATAATAATAATAATAGCAGCAATAATTTTGGAATTCCCACTTTATGGTACACTTCAACCTTTCTACTAAACAGTATCAGTTTAGCTGAGTTGCAACTCATTCTCTTCTGTACTATCTGCCAACACAGTCAGTTAAGTTATGTACTTCAGCAGTAAAGTACTTTCACCTTGGTAGGTGTAGGTGCCCCAAAGTCAATGGGAATCATTCACTCCATTGGGAGTGTGGACACTACAGGAGAGAAGTTCTTTACTACTAAATGTACTGCTGGACTGATTTTTTTTGTGTTCAAGGACCAGATTCAACCAATGAATCCCATTAGTGGAAGCCAAGACAAGTCCTTCAGCTATTCAGGGGAGGACTTTGGAAATCTTTGGTAGTATGGTGCCATGATTTGGTGCCCCCAAATGGATCTTCTCAGTTATGGATCTTCTCAATGTTGTGCCCCCTCAACTCTTTGCCCTGTGTGATGGAACTGTCTGCAATGCCCTAAATCTTTCACTAAGCTAGCACAGTCCCCCCCCCACTCCTCCCCCTGTGTTCTCCAAACTGTGTTCTCCAAACTGGTTATGGGGGGGGGGACCCCAAGAACAGCATGTGGGGGAGGAGAGGAAAGATTGTTCCATCTGGTAAGCTGAAATGCTTGTACTGTGGGAACGATTTTCTTAGTGCTATATTTAATTTATTTCTTACGATTCAATTCAAACCCCACTTATCTGGGAGTAAACAACCATTGAATTCAATATGACTTACTTTTGAGTGTATGTGGTCAGTATTGCATTGTTAGTTATCCTCTGGCTTTTTCAGTACTTGAATGTTCTAATGCAGCTTTTGGCAATTTTTTAAAAAATAATAATTTAAAAATTCATATGTAGACAGAAAATACATTTTATTAAAAGCATATTTTGAGAAATGTATGTATTTAAATGTTAATTTTCAATTATTTTTCACAAACTAATGCAGAAATGAGACAGAATGGAAAGAGATTTGCCCATCCCTAGTGCAAACAGATGTTTTATGTCCCTTTGCTGTTATTTTACATTGTTCTGGGATCTGTTTCAATGAAGGGAAGTTTAGATTTTTTTATTTATTTAAAAAATAACATAAATAATAAATGGTCTAAAGCTGGTGATGTCGAACTGATAAATGCTGAAGCAAAACAACAAAAATGAGAATGCAGGGGACCAAAAAACCCCTGAAACTAAGACAAACATCTGGAATGTGCCAAAAGAGGGATTCTGTAATCTAGCAGTACAAAGGAAGAAACAACCAAGGCTTCTGCAGTGTCCCAAATGATGAACACCAGACAGATGATATCTCTACGAAATAGAAAAGAAAAGGAGGAACACAAAGCAGCCTCTAGCACGAGTGGCAGAGAAGCACTCAGAAGGCATGTGATATGTACAAAAGTCACACACACACACACACACACACACACACACAAACACACACACACAAATCCCTCTGAAATGTATCTGGGAATGAAGAGACTAAAAATAGTTCTCAAGCTATTGCAACTCTCATTCAATTATGAGGGACAAATTTACCTCATCCTATAGCTGAGACTCCAATACTCTGGCCATCTCATGAGAAGAGAAGACTCCCTGGAAAAGACCCTGATGTTGGGAAAGATGGAGGGCACAAGGAGAAGGGGACGACAGAGGACGAGATGGTTGGATAGTGTTCTCGAAGCTACCAGCATGAGTTTGACCAAACTGCGGGAGGCAGTGGAAGATAGGAGTGCCTGGCGTGCTCTGGTCCAGGGGGTCACGAAGAGTCGGACACGACTAAATGACTAAACAACAACATAGTTGCTCAGAGACCACAACCCTGATTGTGCAGGGTGGGATCAATTCAATTCAATTTGTTTAACCTTAAGCACTAAGTGGAGAGTTTAGAAATAGTTGTTGCAAGTCACCCATGTTGGCAAAAGATGCCCACCTCTATGAGCCACTCTCTTCACGACTCCATTTTACTTGTCATAATGGCTTGGTGACACTGTTTCATAGTTGCCTACCCTGCACATCCCATGCATCTGACATGCACTCAGCCAGAAAATGTTTTGATAATTGTTCTGTGTGCCAGGAAGAAATTGTACATCTCTCTCCAATCCTCACCTTTACTTCTCCCCAACTTCTGTCCTAGGAGTCCATCAACTGTCCGTCTCCTGTGTTTCAAAACTGAGAATGGGCAGAACATGTCAAAACTCTGCTCAAAGGGCATGTTCCAGCTCACCTGATTGTCAGAACAGGACTAAAAGTCCCTTGTCAATGCCTCAATTCTCGTTGGTGGATCAGGCCCCCCTGATTCCTTCCTTTCCTGAGATCCACAAATTTTGTAAATCTGATGCTTCGCTATGAAAAATTGTTGCCTTCTTGATCTCATGAGTGTATCTTATTTCCCACATCTAAGCTGAACTACTTCTCAACTATTTATTTAGAAAGCCTGATGTTATAATAACGGCCAATGTGTGGAGAAGGAAGATATATCAAGAACATGATCCATAGAGCTGGATGCCATCATAGAACCCCCCCTGGCTTAGGAAAAGGTCTTAAAGGGTGATGTGGGAGAATGAAATGGTGGCAAGAATTTAGAGTTAACTGAAGCTGGCAGTCTGCTGTGCGCGAATATCTTTCTTGATCCATGCCATCTAGTCTATGAGAGTTTAAGACCAGATGGTCTTGGATAAGAACTACTGTTGACCCAAGACATCTCATGGCCTTGTTTAAATTCCTCAGTATACTACCACCATTCACCCTTTGGGGTCTATATCCTAAGGCATGGAAAAACATCGGGATAACTGGATAGGCACTGGCAGTCTCACTCCTCCATGATAATATGTAGCGTTCTTTCTCAATCCTGCTATGTGAAAGAGCTTCCCAGCCCTTTTGGTTTTCTACCCCTGTTGAAAAGAATTCGGTTTAGTTGTGGTTTAGTTGCTGCTTTAAATTTTAAATAGAAGGAACATGTATAGGAATGAATAAAGAGCTTTCTTTAAAAAAACAAACAAACAACAAACAACAAAACACCCCCCCACCACCACTTAATGTGAGCATAAATCAGGTTTTGCATTTCAGTGGAGATAATGACTTGGTCCGCTTCTCTAAAAGTTAAACATAAGAGTTAAATGCAAGATTCTATTACAAGCTTCCCCCAAATCTTATGATAAAAGTGACCTTTAAGAGGAGGGCCTTGGTAACTGATTCTTTTACAGATAGTGTACAAGTAGACTGAAGCAAGGACATCTGTTTTGGTGTCAGAGGACTAATGGCTGTAATACTTTAAGGGAAAAGGGTAGGGCTTTGACAGGGAGTAAAGAACAATGAAATTACTTTGGATGATAGCCACTGGTTATCACTTGAACATCACCACTCAAGGTTCAGGGTCACCCTGGTAGCCATGCTCCCTTATAATACAGGATGAGACCATATAACCAAGGAGGCCACATTTTCTCCTAGCTGGCTAATTGCACTACATTACAAAATTAGAGGCTTTGCAGCTGGCATCAGTAGGTGACTAATCTAGTGGCACATTGATGGAGTGTGATGGTTTTCCAATCACCATCTGAAGAGGTCCAAAGAGAAACGAGCACTAAAGGGCTGTTTATTCCTTGGAAGACCATTGATTTGTAGGGAAAAGCGAGTGTACTCTAAAATTAACATTCACTGGCCCTTGGAAACAAGGAACCTCTAACTGATATACAAGTTGCTTTTGAAAGATACTCTTGGGTTCCATAACTACAGTGTGGCTAATCAAATTCACATAGAAATGAATGGCTGAGGAACAGAGGGCAAAATTACATTGTATTTTAAACACCTTCCCTTTCTGCAGGGGGGCAGGAATATATTTAAGAGCAGTGGTAGGGAGCCTGTGACCGTCTAGATGTTGTTTGACTTTGGCCACTTCTTCATTTTACATTTAAGGCACTATGATACCACTGTAAACAGTTATGGTGTTCCCAAAGAGTTCTGGAAGCTGAAATCTGTTAAAGGTGCTGAGAGTTGTTTTCCCTCCCAGAGCCACCATTCTCAGGGTTCCTTACGATAGGGTTGTCATATTCCCCAAACTAAAAATCCAGAAAAAGTTCAGATTAATTTTTTTTGTCAAAGCTGTCAAGCTTTTCTTTGGAACATCTCCCCACAAAATCTAACCCCCATTGCTATACGTCCAGGTTTTACCAAACATTTTATCAAATTGCTTCCGAGATACTTGAAAACCGAGGTACCACTGTATTTGGAAAATACAGGCAACTCCCCTTGAACGTGTTCAAATCGTGTGTGCCTTTTTAAGCATCAGAAGGGGCCAGGGCAATACAAGATGGGCCAGGCTTATGTACATCCCACTGATGTGCATGATGCCTCAAAACAGCTGCATAAATTGGGAGCTTGCTCACACTTCTACAAATATATCTATATCTCTGTAGATAGATAGATAATGGTTTTATAAAATCCTTGTTGGAGAAGAATTTATGAGGCCATAATTTTCACCTTATATATGACGAGAATATTATGAACTGCCAAGACATGTGTTTTCAAAGTCAGGGAATATGAGCACCGGTTATGTCATTAGAACAATGTGCTTTGCATGGGGCTGCCTTTGAAAACTAGTGCAAAATGTGGCTGCCTGACTGCAGGTGAGCCAGTCATATATCATGGATCCTGGGACAGCTGCACTGGGCATCTGAAGGTTTCTGAGCCCAAGTCAAAGTGCTGGTTTTGACCTATAAAGCAGGAACCCTATGGCTCAGGACTCCACTATCTTTTGGAGCACCTCTCCAGATGTGAACCTACCTGGTCTTCATCTGAGACCTAATCCAGGTGACCCCTCTGAGGGAAGTTAAGCAACTCAGAACAAGGGAGAAGGTCTTTTCAGTTGTGGCTTCCTTTTTCTGGAATATCCTCAGTGAAATCTGCTTGGCACCATCATTGACATCGTTTCAGTACCAGGTAAAAATGTACCTCTTCTGCCAGCCATTTAATGAAATAGGATGAAATTGTAAACTATTGATGGTGGGGTTTTTTGCTGCTGTATTGTTGGGTTTGCTTTATAGATTATAGAAAAATAACCACATTGTTCCTTTTCTGATTTTATGTCATGCTTTATGTTTTGAAAATTCTGTAAGTTGCTTGGAGACTTTTAATGAGTCGTGCAACTAATAAATTGAAATAATAACAACAGCATTCAGACAACCACTTTGCCGCTAGTATACACAAACATAAAATAGGTTCATCCTGGATAGACAAAAGCTAAAGGACAGCCAGCTAACCAAGGATCGTGAAATTCATCCCTTAGCTGCCTGAAATCAAGCTAGGACTAGGAACAGCCACTCTAGAGAAGTGGCTTCTCCTACCCTAGTAAATTGTTTAATTACAAGATTGCTGTACAAACATGCATACTGACACTCAGCTTGTGAAGCAGATGCTGAATTTCTAGGCAGATCCTTTCCTGAGCTTCTAACTGTAGATACAAAAAGGCAGCTAATGAGACAGAAAGAAAACAATTGAAGGGGAAAACAACACCACACACACACACACACACACACACACACACGGCAAACTAAATGTCAAATAGCACAGGAAATGTCAAGATAATGGGGAAAATTATTGGTTAACTATACAACTGAGGCAAAAGTCAGTTCTTTTTTTACGAAGAGAAAAGGGCAATTGCAGTTGAAGAGAAAGATCAGTGCTATAAGTGAGTTGCCAATTAGTTTTTATCACAGTGCAGTAAAAGAAGGGATCTTTCTTAGAAGCCTAGACTAAAATTATCAGGGTAAGGAGTTGGAGTCAGGGCCTTAGAACATTTGACCCAGGAAGCTGAGAATAGGCTTTCAGCCGTGGTCTGTGCTCTGCCAGGGGCTTGACATACCCTTTATCTTTGCAGTCCCAGGTAGGCAGCAGAAATAAATGGTTTATGAAGCCCCCAGGTGGGCAGCATGGCCTCTGTGGGGAACACAGTTTTATGGTTAACATATAGAAGTGCTGCACTGAAAACTTATCCTATTTTAATTCTACACCATCCCCAATTAATGAGAAGAAGAAATTGCCTTTGGAAATTATCAAAAGGGAGAGAGAAGCCTGTTGAAAATCTCATTGGTGAGCTAGAGATGTGTGAGTGTGCGCATACATCCCTCCATCAACATGAACATTACATATACCATGAATACCTTGATTTTGAGGTTACTGGAGGGAGGTGGTGAGTGATCTCTTTCATTCTACATATCATTGCACTGGTAGCCTGCACTTTGCAGCTTTCCATGATTCCATTAAAGCCAAGGGATTGACATCATGAAATAACACCTTCCCATGGGGCTTTTTCTGATCAGGAAGTACAGGCTGCAGAATGCTGGAGAAATGCTCACTGGCAAGAAACACATGCACCATCCTTTGGCTGCCTCAAAGCAGTAAGGTGAGCTTAAAACCTCCAATCAGACTGAATTCTAAGGAACTCCTCAAGTGGGCTTGTGAAATGGGAATATTCTCCCCCTCCTCCCATCACATCCCCCATCCCCCCAGATCTTCTCTGGACAGTTTAAGGACCCCCCTGAATTTCATGTGGGGGTGCATGGGTTGAGTAGGCACTTATTTTTCATTACTGGGACCTTATGGTGAAGAGTGGGTAAGAAATAATAACACCAGCAACAATATATTGACACCCGGAGGAGCATCACATTGGCTGAAAAAAAAAACAACCTCAAGGATTCCCATCTGTTTGTATTGTTATAAATCTGAGGGGAAAAGTAAAGGTAAAGGGACCCCTGACCATTAGGTCCAGTCATGGCCGACTCTGGGGTTGCGGCGCTTATCTCGCTTTATTGGCCGAGGGAGCCGGCATACAGCTTCCGGGTCATGTGACCAGCATGACTAAGCCGCTTCTGGCGAACCAGAGCAGCGTATGAAAATGCTGTTTACCTTCCCGCCGGAGCGGTACCTATTTATCTATTTGCACTTTGACGTGCTTTTGAACTGCTAGGTTGGCAGGGACCGAGTAATGGGAGCTCACCCCGTCGTGGGGATTTGAACCGCCAACCTTCTGATCGGCAAACCCTAGGTTCTGTGGTTTAACCCACAGCGTCATGTCCCGAGAGGGGAAGAGACCCACACTTAAATCCAAGAAATTAATGAATGTCAGAATCCAGCTGATATGTGGGATATGAAGGGGAAATGAAAGCTGCAGAACTGTGCCAGACAATGAATCCCGGGGGCGGGGGGCTCATGAAAACCAGCCTGACCAGGCTAGTTAAATGCAGAGCTGTTAAGAAACAATAATGGGCCATTAAGAGCCATTGGCAAAAGAACCATCCTTCTCCCCAGCTCTGAGGAGTGGACAGAGACAGAAGAATTGGCAGGTTACCTAGGTGATGGCTGTGTAAGAGGTGACAGGGAAAGCTTTGGTGTGTGTTGGGAAGAAGGAGAACAAATGCCACAGCCTCCACCGTGCCCTGAATTCACAACAGAAAAATGACTCGGCCTCAGGGCCTGGACCTTCTGGAATCTTGCTACCGTTCAGCAGAGATTGGGATGGGCACGTAACAGTATAGATGCTGGCTTGGTTCTCAACAACTTACACTGAGTAGTTACAGATAGGTAGCCGTGTTGGTCTGCCATAGTCAAAACAAAACAAATTCCTTCCAGTAGCACCTTAAAGACCAACTAAGTCAGTTCTTGGTATGAGCTTTCGTGTGCATGCACACTTCTTCAGATACACTGAAACAGAAGTTTCCAGACCCTTCTATATAGTGAGAAGGTGGGGAGGGGTATTACTCAGAAGGGTGGTGGGAATGGGTGATTGGCAGATAGCTGTGATGAGCCTGTTGACGACTCTTAACGACTGCAATAGGTCTTACAGGAAAAAGCAAGGGGTGAAAAGGTGAAAAATGGCTTTGTCATGTATAATGAGATAAGAATCCAAGGTCTTTGTTCAGACCAGGTTTTTCCATGGTTTTGAGTTTGGTGATAAGTTGTAATTCAGCAGCTTCTCTTTCCAGTCTATTTCTGAAATTCCTTTGTAGTAAAACAGCTACTTTGAGATCTTGTATAGAATGTCCTGGGAGATTGAAATGTTCTCCTACTGGTTTCTCTGTCTTGTGATTCCTGATGTCCGATTTATGTCCGTTTATTCTTTGGCGTAAGGTCTGGCCTGTTTGTCCAATATAGAGAGCTGAAGGACACTGTTGGCATTTTATGGCATACACAATGTTAGACGATGAGCAATTAAATAGTCCCGAGATGGTATGTGTGATGTTGTTGGGGCCAGTAATGGTGTTGTCCGGGTGTATGTGGCAGCAAAGTTGGCATCTGGGTTTATTGCAGGCTCTGGTGCCAGTGTCCGTGTTAGGTCTGGTTGTAGTATTATTGTAGGGCTGCCAAAAAAAGCTCTACAAGCCCTGAGTAGGGCTGCCAAAAAAAGCTCTACAATTTTGGGGTCTTCTTTAAAAAAGCTCAGCCATTGAGCCACCCAAGAAGCTTGTTGAAGGGTAGAATATATTAATCCTTAAATAAGTAAATATTGAACACACAAGGCAGCTCTTTAGTTTTCATTGGTGGCTTCTTGGAGTCTTGTTTTTTCAGAGTAGAGCGACTTGAGTGTTTAGCCAATCTAGTTTTAACACCTACATCAAAGCATTCTGACTTATCTCAATTCCTAGTTCAGGTTTCCTTTTCAATTAAAGGAAATTACTTTGGAGGGAAATAAAGCACCCAGGCCAAAGTCTCCAAAAGTGAATTCTGAGCTAATGTATCATCACCACCACCATCATCAGTACTATGCCTTCTGGTGCCTTATTTAATTACTTGTAGTTTTTACTGACGAGAGCAGTTGTGCTAGTTCAGAGGAAAAAGCGAGCCTCTGGAAGGCAAAAAATAAAATAAATAAAAACTGTTGTGAAACTTTCTAATCAAAACACTACTGGGGGGGAGAAAAGTTAGTGGCACTCGTTCACAGCAAAGTGTTAATAATTAACTTATAGTGTGTGCTAACATTTGGTGGATATCAAACAAGCTCTAACAGCTCGTTGGAACAGCAGGTATTTTTCAAAGCCCACAGGAAAAAGGGTTGAGGAACAGAAATTGTGACAACAGCTGGGTAAAGTACAAGACTGCATAAAACAAAGTTGCTGACATTTTCGGGGATTTACCTAGGTGGGTTTTTTTTGAAAGCAAAATGTTATATTCATCCTCTTGATTCTCAAATCGATTGCTTTAAGTTAAAGCACTCTCCTGAAAGTAATGGACTGATTCCGATGTTGTCAACATGCACAGGAAAAAGCTACAAAAAAGACACAAGGTTCCAGGTCTGACATGGAGTAACTTTTTGCATTCATCCTCTAGAGACATTTTATTTTGTTTTATAAGTACTGGAAGCCTCTCAGAGAGGCTGGGGAAACCCAGCCATATGGGTGGGGTATAAATGATAAAATTATTATTATTGTTGTTGTTGTTGTTGTTGTTGTTATAGAGATGATGTTTTGTCTCACTGTATGTCTATCATATAGATAACAGGTGACTGGCAGGCAGGTAGGCTCACCTGCCTGTCAAAGGGGTCAGCGGGGTTGGAAGAACACAGGAGCTGGTCTGTAGGCTGGAACTTGTTCCTCAGCCCTCCTTTAGACCTTAGGCATACTAGACCTTAAACCAGCTCTCCCCAGCCTGGTGCCCCTCAGATGTTGTTCTATAAGTCTTAGCAGCCCCAACCATCATGGTCAGGAATGATGAGATCTGTAACCCAAAACACCTGCAGGAAATAGCTTTGGGGAAGGCTGCCCTAAATCTATGTATTCCCAGAAACTGAGAAATATGGCTGATCCTACATGAGTGAGCTACCTCACTGATGATGATGATGATGGTGATGATGATGATGATGATGATTTCCTGGGCACAAAAATAGCAATTGCATCAAAGATACCTTAACATCTTTGCAAACTGGAGGTGATTTTGTGCCTAGGTAAGAAATAAAGGGGCACAGGTCGTAGAATGACTTTCAGCATAGAGAGCAGTTTCCTTCCCACACAGAGAATTAAATTCACATGCATTTGTAATTGATGTAGCACACAGAACTGTAGCGTATATTGTATCATTTTCCCAGTAGGATACTGGATTTAGCTGCAAGCATTTTGCTGGAAATTAAAACCTATCATCTGAACGCTGTGCAGTCTGACATTCACATTGTTTTCCCAGTTGCATTGCCAACATTTAAGCATAATTTGATATTTGTGTATGAAAATAGGCATTCCCTTTTATAGCTTCTCTTTCTTTCTTTCTTTCTTTCTTTCTTTCTTTCTTTCTTTCTTTCTTAATACAAGAACTAATAACCACTTATCCAGCAGTATAGCTAATGTTGCTTGTTCTATGCATTGAATTTAGACGGAAGCTTACACATTCAGTGTTCAAATATATTACTTAACATAACATCTCCACTAACAAGACTGAGCAGTTGATTTTACAAGGTCTTGATTTTGGTCATTAACATAATTAAAGAAAGGGGCCCACATTTCTTCCCAGATACAGTCTGGTTCTTCCATTGTTGAGCTATTGCTAAGCATTCTGTGATCAGTAAGAAGCCTACTAGTTTTCTGTGGTGCAGGGTGGAGCCCAAGTCTGTGTCCACATTCCCTCACTGGTGGCTTTCAAATGTAGATTTTGATCTAAATATCATCCTGTAATCATATGCACACTTACTTTGGGAGTAAGCTTCATTGAACTTGGCGAGACTTACTTCCAAGAAAATATGCCTAGGATTGTGCAGGAACCATAGGATCTTTCAATCAACAGGTGACATTGCCCTACAAAGCTCATGAGCGGACTCCAAAATGAACATTAGAAATTATCCAAGTTAAAATAGAAGAGAGTAGAAGCTAAACGCAAGGGAGAACTAACCCAAGGCACAATAATGGAACAGAGTTGGAGGGCCTTTCATGTGTTATCCACTTATTTCTAACTAGTCTCTCAGCCATCATCTGGTGTGAGGATAGGAATACTGATGTGCCATACAAAGTGCTTGTAAGGGCAACTGTGAGTTGTGAAGCACTTAAACAGAATATTGCTAGCACTGAAAAAAACACCACCACTCTTAAACCCCTAGTGCTCTTGTTCTCTGTAGCAACATGGCAGTAGAATTCTACAGTGGTACCTTGGGTTAAGTACTTAATTCATTCCAGAGGTCCGTTCTTAACCTGAAACTGTTCTTAACCTGAAGCACCACTTTCACTAATGGGGCCTCCCGCTGCTGCCGCGCCACCAGAGCACGATTTCTGTTCTCATCCTGAAGCAAAGTTCTTAACCTGAAACACTATTTCTGGGTTAGCGGAGTCTGTAACCTGAAGCATATGTAACCCGAGGTACCACTGTACTTAATTTATCTATCAATCAATCAATCAATCAATCAATATCAAGCTGTCTTCTGCATTTTCTAATTAACTGAGTTCTGTGTTGAGGTTCGCCATTCTTTATATTTTTCTCAGAAACTCCAACATATAAAAGAAGTTACCAATATGCTAATGGAGTGAAGTGAAGTCACTGTATCTAAAACTAAAGTAGATATGAAAGGAAAAACTAGATAAATGCTAGTGAAAAGCAAGCATTAATGTGATTAATTTTTATCATTCAATTAAATTCCGTGGCTGGTGTGCTGTCCCCCAAGCAGTGATACAATCTTAAAGTGTAATATAGGCTCAAGCTGAACAGCGAGTCTAAATAGATAATATTTAGTGAACTAATTTTAAATGTAAAGAAAACAGATAAGAAGCAATGAACCAGTGGGGGACGAAAGCCCTAGAAGCCCTTCCTGCTGGATCTGTTTCCCAAGCCTGACTAAAAGAGAGTCAACACTTTAAGAAGCTCAAAAGACCCATGCGGTTTTTGTTCTCATAATTACTACTCTTTTATGCGCCTCCATATTTCTGAACGAAAAGTGTGCAGTCAGTTCTTTATAATGACTTCTCAGCATTGTCATTTGGGATTTTCTTAGTATAATGTGCACACACACACACACACACACACTCTTGAGGTTTGCCACCAAAATGTATTAAAAGTTGGCTTAAAAGTTTAATCCAAGAAATACTCTCAATTTGTTTAGCAGCATGGCACTGGGCATTCAGAATTCATCACAGGCCCTGATCTCACTAATGCTAGGTGTGACTAAATAGGAAAACACAATGAAAAAGACTAACTTCTTCCAGTGGTTTCAGTTAATGTAATTTATGGAGCAATCCTGCACAAGTGTAGTCAGAAGTAAGGATGAGGGACCAATCTGTTCACTTCATATTTTAATGCAAACCTTTCTAAATCACATTTCCTGAACCAAGGGACAAAATTCAAAATTTGCCCTTCTGAATTTTGTAATGCAGCTCTCAAACCAAAACACATGTATAAAATCATTATATATTATGGAAAAGTGTGCACAGAAATGCATTTATCATTTTAAATAACATACAAAATGCATTTTATCATGGAAAATTGATTGCAAAAATGCATAAAGTGGTACCTCAGATTAAGAACTTAATTCGTTCTGGAGGTCTGTTCTTAACCTGAAACTGTTCTTAACCTGAAGCACCACTTTAGCTAATGGGGCCTCTTGATGCTGCCGCTGCGCGATTTCTGTTCTCATCCTGAAGCAAAGTTCTTAACCTGAGGTAATATTTTTGCGTTATTGGAGTCTATAACCTGAAGTGTCTGTAACCTGAAGCATCTGTACCACTGTATATTAGGAAAATACACATGAATTTTCACACTTTTTTAAAGTTTACAAACTGATGCAAAAATGGGGCAAGCTCAACTTAAGAGTGGGAAAAATGAGAGACACAGATTAACCCATCCCTACTCAGAAATAAATCTCATTAAGATTCAGTGGGGCTTACTGCTAGGTAACTGGGTATGGGATTGCAGCAACGAGCATAATGAACTTCTGCTGGACTGGGGACCCTGTATCTTTGTTATTAAAATATTTTGCACAAAACCAGGGGGCAGTCATTGTAGTTGCCTGTTATAGGGCATCTTGGTTTATGCATTTGGTGGTTTAGTACTTCCTAGAGGGTCAAAGTGATGGTGGGCAATGGAAGTGGGGCATGGAAGCATTGTGGGCACCTACTGGGGTCAGCTTCCCAGCTTTCATTCTATGTCTGGAGCCGGACCTTTCCATTTGCAAGCTTCTCCTCTTCTTCCTCTGGCAGTGCTAATAATAGCTGCTCCCTAAATAAATGCATGTTTGACTACAACTTTGGTCAGTGTTTACAAAGAAGGAGAACTAAATCATAATGGAGCTCATAAAATTTGCACCGGGTAACTTCCAGGCCTTTGTAAATGACTTTCAGCTGCCTTGATGCAAATGATGTGCGGATGCATTTTTAATATACAGCACCTAACATTTAAAAAATATCACCCAGCAGGTTGCTTATTACAGAACATTATGATTAGCCACGGATTAGCTCTAGAAGGGAAGCTGCGACTTGACAAATGACAATATTTTTACTAACGAATCAGGTGAGGTGCAGGTACTTGATAGCTAAATATAAAGGCTAATTGCATTCTAGCTGAAAAACAGAAGAAGATATGATTAATTTATGCCCAATTTGTGTGGAGGATATAATCCTATTCTCTTTTGCTCGGGACTGAAAGCCACTAAATACAGTGGGACTCACTTCTGAATAAGCATTCAGAGGATTGTGTTGCACAATGACCTCAATGTAAATTTGTTGCAGGGTCTATCTCTCTGATATAGCTTCAAGTGGAAACAAGCTGTAGGGTTGAAGGCAAATAGGTATCTGTTCACTCTGGTTGCTTCCTCACAACGTTTCTTTCCCTTTTCTGCCATCTTTTTAATTCTTCATTCCCTTTTCACTACACATCCTTATGACATACTGTATTTTTTGCTCTATAAGACTCACTTTTTCCCTCCTAAAAAGTAAGGGGAAATGTGTGTGCGTCTTATGGAGTGAATGCAGGCTGCGCAGCTATCCCAGAAGCCAGAACAGCAAGAGGAATTGCTGCTTTCACTGCGCAGCGATCCCTCTTGTTGTTCTGGCTTCTGAGATTCAGAATATTTTTTTTCTTGTTTTCCTCCTCCAAAAACTAGGTGCGTCTTATGGTCTGGTGTGTCTTATAGAGCGAAAAATACGGTAATTGTCATATTTATTATTTCAATTGATTTCTTTTTTAAAAAAATTACATCCTGCCACTGGGGAAAAAAGAGAGAGAGAGGAGAGAGAATCCAAACTGTTTATTAAAATAGCAAGACAATATTTTTGGTATAAAATATCAAATGACATAATAACAAAACCGTAAAATACATTAAATCGCCATCGTAATAAAACTGCAGAAAATGAGCTCTGCTGTTGGGCACTGGGGGCATGGTGTTGACCTGAAAGTATTGAACATGGCTGAGAAATCCAAGTGAACCAACAGGGCTGCTCTGCCCCTTTCCATCTGTGGACAAATGACTATTTTCTTATTTAAGCATCTTCTCTCTTTTGTGTGCTTAAACCAATGGGGGAGGAACTTAGTTCACAGCAAAACTCCATGAGTATCAAGTCAAATGCTTTCCCCCCTCCTCCCCTAATGTAAAAGGGGTCAGGAGAGGCATGAAGCAACCTCCTCAGGCTGCTTTGGATGGATATAGAAAGGTTGAGAAATTTCCCTTCATCTATTGTTGAGTCAGGGCTTTGTGATCAAGAGAGCCTGTGGTTATGGAGGCTGGTACACTGTAGTTGCACTCCTCTTTGGTGCTTCCAGGCTAGAAGAAGATATATAGCACTCATTAATGCTTGCTGAGCAGCTATGACCTTTACTTCAGGCCTGTATTCCTCATTTTTAAAACTGGGAGGAAAGTCAACTTACAGTGCAACCCTATGCATATCTGCTCAGAAGTATCACTGTGTTGTATTCAACTAAATTGTAGCCAGAGTAAGCCAACTGAAATCAATGAACTTAAGTTAGCCATTACCTTTAAGCGTCTAGCCTGAGAAAAGCAAGCATTGTATGACAGCCATTGAGTACTCCCAGATAACTGTATATTTAAAGTATAAAGCAGGGAGTAGCCAACATGGGACTCAGCTAGATTGGTAAAGAAAAAGCATTTTATATGCGTTGTATATGCGATATAACACTGTGACACCAGATGGCGCTGTGGAGTCTTGAGTTCTGTCTTTCCCTACCGCAGTGGTGGCCAAACTTGGCCCTCCAGCTGTTTTGGGACTACAATTCCCATCATCCCTGACTGCTGGTCCTGTTAGCTAGGGATGATGGGAGTTGTAGTCCAAAAACAGCTGAAGGGCCAAGTTTGGCCACCACTTTCCTTGTCTGAGTTTACAACACATTTAGCTGAATCACTTCTTTGATGTGTCTAGATCTAGCCCTCCAGATATTGTGGACTACAATTCCCAGCAGCTAGAATGCCTAGGGATGATGGGAGTTGTAGTTCAAAATATGTGGAGAGTTGCTCTGGTATAAACAGAAGCAGCTCATTGGGTGGTGCAGAGTCATTACTCTTGTATCTGCGCAGGTGACTTGCTGTTGTTCACTGGGAATGGGAGCAGTGATGTGGCTCCTGCCAGTGTGTTTGCCCCCAAATGACTTCCCCTCGCCCTGACTATCCTGGTCTCCTTCTTGGTAAGCAAAGCTGCCCCTCCCATTGGGAAGCTAGCTTCACCTCACCTGGCTAGTTGCTACTGGCAGAAGGATTATTACTCCCAGAGGAAAACATGCACAGTATGTCAAGAACAACCAATAAAGCCAGAAACATGAAAGGAGCACATTTTTTAAAAAGCCAGTAACAATATGGATCCAAGCTTGGTGCCGATGGAAATATTAAAAAAAACCTATTTAGTAATCTTTGCAGTAGGCTGGAAGAAAGAAACAATTCCTTTGTTGTGACAAATAACTTAAAAGCATGTAATTAAAACTGGACATTTTACATGATGAAAATCATGAGCAATTTAAAGTAGCTGGTGGGAATATTTATTAGCAAAAAACAAAAAACCCAACCTAAACAAAATGTGAAAAAGTTGCAATCCCATATGCTTAAAAGACCTTACTTTTTGTCTGTAATATACAGAGCCATTCACATGCCTCCATCTTGGATCCTTATACAAAGGATGTATTCTTTATTCCAGTTCCTAGTCTTCACATGGCCAGCCTGCCAGGTTAACTGCTTGCATTTGTCTCATTGTACCCTGAAACCAACCCAGAAATGTGGTTTTCCATTAAGTGTCTGGTTGGTCACCGTGAGAGTAAATGGACTAAATGGCCTTTGGCTTATCCAGCAGACCTCTTCTTATTTTCTTCAATTGCTCAGCTTTTGTATGAGATCAACCACATTTCAGACGACCTACCTGCCTACAACCCCAGCACTCACCTACCAGCCAAACTTGTATATCTTGTGACCATGTTGCTGCTTTGATGGCACTAGTAGTGCCAAGTGGCAAGTGGAATACACACACACACACACACACACACACACACACACACACCTGCCTCTGACATCTGACCCACTGCATAACTACAAATATTCTTGGTTTCCAGCTATTCCTCCTGAGTCCACTGCCCCCCTTTCTGTTGGAGGGTGAAACTATGTGTGCCATATAGACTGTCATGAGCATTGTTAAGGGGGTATTTCAGGGTCCCAGAACCTGTGTTTGCTCCAAACCCTCAGTCTCCTGCTCTTTTCTCCCACTTTCTAAAAATCTTTAAAAATAAAGACACCTTCACTTGCAGGATGACTGGGCACAATGCAAAGCCCATTGTTGGTGAGATACTGTTTATCCACCATTTTAATTTGCCCAGAGACATCTCTACATATATATTGGAATATGTTAATTTTATGCAAATTTATGCCAGCCGCTCTGTGCCCTTTACGTGTTTAGCAACATCCCTGTGGCTGCCCTGAGAATATTCAGCTGCTCCCAAGGGTGTTCCATCACCAGGATTGAACTAAGATTCAACTGCCAGGTCAGTCAGCTTCTCCTTCATTTCAGGCAGTAATATATCTTGGGCTTGCCCTGATGTTAACTCAGTCATAAACTTGCACTTTGCAGTTTGCCCCACAAAGCAGAAGTTAGTAGAAATGGAAAGACCTTGGAAGCCGAACGGAATCTGTTCCAGAAGTCTGTTCAGCTTCCAAACCGTTCAGGAACCAAGGCGTGGCTTCTGATTGGCTGCAGGAAGCACCTGCAGCCAATCGGAAGCCCTGTCAGATGTTCGGGTTCCAAAGAACATTCGCAAACTGGGACACTCACTTCCAGGTTTGCGGTGTTCGGGAGCCAAAACGTTCGACTCGCGAGGAGTTTGGGATCCAAGGTACGACTGTATTAAAAAATGTGGGGAAGAGACAAAGATCTGTGGCAACAAGTGATTTGGGGTTTAGGCCTCTTGACCCTTTCTGATAACCCCCATGCTGTATGGCATTTGTGGTTTCAGGATTTCCCCCCACAACCATGATGATGAAAAGCTTGTGGGTTTTTTTGCTTTTCGCAGAAATGTCAAAGGTTTTTTTTTGGGGGGGGGATTGCCTGACAATTGCATTCTTGCTTACAATATTAAATCTTTCTTTCTTTATTATTGTTTTTATTCTTCTTCTCCCTTTTAAAATAAGAACACAACTTTTTTTTTACTCATGAAACAAGGTCAGCCCTTGTGGCAAATTGACTCAAGTATTTGTAGATAACACACACAAGCTAATCTCCCTTTCTCTTTACAAGACATTTTTGTGGAAATCCAGAATTTATGCTTAATACCGACACTGTTGATTTCTCTCTTTAGGATTGTATAACCACCAGATGTCTCTAAAGCCATATTCTCTCATAAACATTTTATGCTTTTGAAGATGCTGAAAATCTTGGATTTATATGACTGTTATATCTGTCTACCCAGGGATCAAAAACTCTATTAAAATTATCCCAACTGCAGAGTCAGAAAATTTATTTAGCTGAGCAGGTAAGTTTAAGAATTTTTAGAAAGTCCTTATTTAATCTATATGTTTTAAATTCTAATAAAATGATTCCCCTCTGAGGCAGAAGATGAAAAACCCTTTAGCTGTGGCTTGATTTTTATTAAAAGTGCAAGTTAAACATAGTATTAAATAGAGTGGTACTCCGTACTCTCCCCCGATGAAATAGGGCTCGTTTATCAAGAGTTTATCCATTTTTGTGAATATCTTTCTGTTATACAGTCCCACCCCGTGAGACATTAAAAATGAGCATGACATTTCAGCTAATTAGGAGACACATCAGTGTATTACTTTTATATAAAAAGGGATAAGTTGAAAATAAAATAAAAACACCAGGGAGTTCAATAGAACTTCTGCTCTGTTTTCAGTGCATTCATAATTAAGAGGATACACATACTCATCAATGGGGTTTTAAAACAGGGGAACCCAGGGGTAGTCAACCTTTTTATACCTACCGCCCACTAATGCATCTTTCTTGATGTTAAAATTTCCTTACCGCCCACCAGTGCTCGATGGAAGGAGGATTCAGCTTGTGCCATAGAACCCCCTACCACCCACCTAGAATCCTGAAACGCCCACTAGTGGGCAGTAGGGACCAGGTTGACAACCCCTGAGCTAGACCATTGAAAGTATGGACTCTGACATAGGTCCAGCAACCTTGGCCATAAATCTAGATGGAATGCTTGAAAGAAATGATCATCACCCCATTTCACATATATAGACTTCATAAATATTAAACAAATTTATTCTCTTGCTTCCAAATGCAGTTATGGTTAAGATGGTACACAGATCCTTTCCTAGTCAGCCGTGTGTGTGTGTGTGTGTGTTCAGCTATTTCCAACTTCCCTTTAGCTGGCATGACATATTTGGGACAGCTATCTGTATCTGTGATTTTTACAAAGTAAATTTGAATCACTATTGTGTATTTCATGCTCAGCTGCCTTAATTGCACATCGTGTTACCAGCACAGGAGGACGAGCACCACGATAAATTGTAGAACTGAACAATTGTTGCACGTTGGCTTAATTGTGCAATAGAATGCTCAATTAAGTTGCTTTTATTTTGCAAATCCAATTATGATAATCTTAAAATTGCCTCCACTTTGGGAAATATACTCACAACAGAGAACGTGTGGGGTTTTTGGCTCAGAAAATGGAAATTGACTTATAATTCCCGTCTGAGGCCTAAATCTGGCCTTGCAGCCAATGAAGATAACCTCTCTCTGTGTTTTGCATTGTCCAACCTTTGTCTTTATATTCCATGTTATCAAGTGTGTTAGAATTGTATTGTTTCATGTAGCATATTAGACAGCACAAGGTTGAGACAGAGAGAAATATTCCTAATGCAAGTATAATTCCCTGACAGCACTGAATGATTTATCCTATTATTAACTTCAGTTCATGTCATTAATGAGTTAATGTGGTGTGTGAATCCCAGAGAAGGGTGATGAAAAATGAACGTGCTAATCAATATTTTGCAAAATTTAAAAAACCAGTTTTGGGGGAATCAGTCATCGTTAAACGTAGATAAAGGCCTAATAAATCAAAAATAATGGAATACTCCATTTCAATGGGAAACACTGAAAAATTATGAAAGAGGCGAAGTAATGAAGTATGAGAATGTTTAGAAAATGAAATTGTCATGGAAGGCCCAGGCGGTGATAAACAGAAACCCATCAGTCGGTCGTTCTGGCACTTCTTCACTTAAGATGGTCTGTGCTTTGGGGCAGAGGAATGTAGTAAAATGAGAAAAATGAAATAACTGATTATGGTGATACTTCAGTACATGCCTCAGCAAGCACTTTGTTTCATGAGGGAGATTATACAGTGCATAATATTGAGCAAACAAAAACAGGAATTATAACTTCTCTTCCTTGGTTGTTATTTTCCATGGTGGTATTTAACTTTGTTCTACGAAAAGTCATGGGTTTGCAATTCGGACCTCAATCCCTTTGTATGTTTTGCCTGATCTTATGACATATGCTTCTTCCCCCACTGTCTTCAATTCAATTCTATTTAGGTTTTGGCTCAGAAGCTTTTAAAAACTTCGCCGATGCCTTATCTGAAATTGACATTACAGTTGTTAATCAGAACTTCTTAAAATGATACAATCTAACTTAACCATCTGTTCCGAACACAAAGACAAACACACATCGTACCATTTATGATGGGTGCTGTGTGTATATAAATTTCAGGCTTTCCTGACAAATTATATGCAAGCGGCAACTAGGAAAGGATTAAACACTTGCTCAAATGCATTTTGAAGAGAAAAAACACAACACGAGGAAGCAGCTCCTATTCGTGTAAAACTGGGCCTGAATCTGCTGCTAATATTGAGAATGCCATGCCGTTGGCCCACATAGAACACACTGTAGTAATCTACCCTGGAGGTTACCAGTGCATGGATGCCACCAGTTAGGCTATCCCTGGTCCATAATTGGTTGTAGTTGTATTACCATCTCAAGCTGGTAGAAAGCACTTCTGGCCACTGACTGGACCACTAGTAACAAAGATGGTTGGTGATTTTTTAAAATTTTGTTAATTTTGTGGGAATGTTTAGGGCATAGCTATCAACGTTTCCCCTTTTTTAAGGGAAATCCTCTTATTCCGAATAGGGTTCCTCGCAAGAAAAGGGAAAAGTTGACAGCTATAGTTTAGGGAGGCAGGAGAGAATATATTGTTTAATAATATCCTTCCTAACTTGCATTAGCAAATTCTATGTCTTAGCAGAGTTTAAACATTCCCCTTTAAAAGTGGTTTGCTTGTTGCAGGTCCGTCTGAACTTCATATAAGATCCCTGGTAAGATCCCTTCTTGTCCCTCTTAAGAAGAATATACACACACTGGCGGAGGAACGGGAGTGCGGAGAGAGTGGACCGCCCCCGGCATCACTATTCCAGTAAGGTGCCATCGTGGCACTCCCTTACACACGCTGTGCACTCCTGTGTGCGTCAGGCGCCATGGCCCCACAGGCGGCGCAGCACGCCCCCAGAGTGCACGCCATGCCCTTGTGGGCGGTGTAGCATGCCCCAGGATGCATGCCACGCCCCCTGGGGCATGCACCATGCCCCCGCCTGCTCTCTGCCCCCGGTAGCGGAGCATGCAGCTTCGCCACTGTATACACAACAATCTTAATAAAGTGAATATAAAAGTAGTTTACTCACATTCATTCAGTTCACAGTTAGAACCCTGAAGGCAGACTTAGGTTACAAAAGTATATATACATGTGGAACTATCCCATAAGGGAGTTAGTCCCAAGTGACCGCAGACAGGCAGTCACTTCTGCTCACACATAGAGAAAAACAAAATGGAGAAGAGAGGAACAAAAGAAGGCGGTGTGCTCCTCTTCCCCAGATTAGGCCACACACACTCTCTAGTCACATGCAAAGGAAGTTTTGTCCCAGCTCCTGGCTGGTACAAAGTTTTCTCCTGGCTGGTACAAAGCATCTCCTAGCATGTCCATTCTAGGAATGTTGTACTTGACTGGTATGTGTTTCACATCCCACAAATATAATAGTGGAGAACCTCTGGTTTATGGATTTAATCAGACTTGCCTGGCCTTCCTGTTCAGCCTGCAATGCTGTTAGGCCAAGCCATGCCTGCCTACCACACACCCAACCTCCTGTATGACATCAGGTGTGAGACAGGTAAATATGCAATTTTTACCTGCCTCACACCTGATGTCATACAGGGCCGAAAGAGGGATTATAGGCACCAACAACCAGCTGATTGTGCTTTGCAAGCTCAGAGGGTCAGCTGATTGTCCTGGGCTTACAAAGTGTTATCCACGAGGTTTTGCAAAACACTGAGGATCAGCTGATTCTTGGGGTTTGCAAAGTGTGGTACCTTTGTCACACAGCTTGATTTCAGGCTGTGTGGGCAAATCGGCCACCCCCATGTCAAATTTGGGCCTGGGGGATACAGTTCTCCAGCATTATGTTAGTGTTTATGGCTTTGAATTTTGCTTATTGAAATTTTTAGGTCAGCCATCTTATGTATTTAGTTTTGAATTAGCATTTGAATTAGCTGATGCAGAAATCATAAAAATTGTACAGAATATGTACACACATGAAAGATTCAGTCTTCAGCGTGTTTTCAGTGTGAGAATACCAACAAATGTAGTTTCTGAATTGGGCCTCTTTGAAGCACTATATGGATTGTATTTTGAGAAGCAAGTCAAGTTTTGGTTAGCCCAGCTGAAAGAGTTTCAGATAAATTGAAAGATTAAAGAATATTGGGTGTCTGAAATGATAAATGGTACAAAGAGGTTTCTGTATGGGGAAAAATGGTGGTACTGAAGTGATATTTATCTATAAGAGTAAGAGACAAAATTGTTCGTGTATTTACCTAAAGATTATTGAAAAATGAAATCTCAACATCTTCCAGAAGATCTTTATGAGATTCAGATTAATATTGGCTCATATCCACTGCTTTTTCTCACAACACCAAACTCCATCTTAGATGCATCTGAGTCAGACTGATCTGTGATTGATTTTGTGAAACATAAATTTATGCGATTCACACAAACTAACCCATGAAGAATCAAGGCTGTCCCTAAAAATATGCAGGACTTGAGACAGTGAAAGACTTTCATCGTTACAACCTAATGCCTAGATTTGTTTGGTGTCTCCTTCATTAAGAGTGTTATTCTTGGTATTGATTCAAAAACTTTAAAATGTGCTTTGCAATTATGACTTAGTTCAGTTATAAAAACACCATCTCTCCCTCCCTTTTAAATGTTAACTTTTATGGAAGGCTTCTGTTTGAGATAAGTTTTTCACATTTTAGAAAGCAAAGCAACCAAGCCATGACTCATTTAAGTTCATGGTAGCCCATATATTTTCATTAAAAAATGTAGCATTATAAATTTCAGAGAGAAAGTGTATATTATCCAAGGACTCTATTGATTGTATTGTCTGTACCCTGTATTTGACTCACTGTTAAAAGAGTTCACTTACCATCAAAGTCTTCCAAAACATTGGCATCTATTCCATACCACTTTACTGCTGGAGGTTTACTGTCTTTCCAATGTAGAGTTGTCAAAATACGAGCAATGACTAACATAAATGAAACCCACTTTTAAGCGAGTTCTTTCAAAATGTTAGTAGGGGTAGTGTCGAGAAGAGAGTTAGTAACACCTCCCCATAGTGTCTTCGACCTAGGTGATATAGTTTCAACAGTTACAAAGATTCTTATAGGGAAACTCATTGAGGTTTCAGTAACTGGTTTCATTGATTTGCTGTGCCTCAATAAGTCAGCAGATAAATTCTGAAATAGCAGAATATGTTGCCCATCATGCTTTAATGCTTTGACAATTCTGTGTTGTTGTTTTGGTATCTCTAAAACATAGAAATTTAACTACGGTGTCTGTGAGCTTGCCTTAAAATTTTTTGGGGGCCTGGGGTCTTAGTATTTCAGCATATTCACATTTTTCAGTACTTTTTTGAATTTCTCATGAGTTATTTCAAAAGACTTTTTAGCAGTTTTCACAGGAGATGCATGGGACTAGGGTGACCACTTGTGCATCAACACTGACGGGACAGAAGAGGTCACATATTTGCATTATGTTTCGATATGAGGGGAGACTGAATAGGTGACTAGTGTACCTGCTAAATCTGCTGTGCAGGTGCAAACTGATAAAGGGCCCTTTTTTGAGTTTCTGTATCAAGACGCCTGCTTCTTGGGAGAAAAGCAATGATAAACCTAGATAGCATCTCAAAAAGCAGAGACATCACCTTGTCGACAAAGATCCGTATAGTTAAAGCTATAGTGTTCCCAGTAGTAATGTATGGAAGTGAGAGCTAGATCACAGAGAAGGCTGATCGCTGGAGAATTGATGCTTTTGAATTATGGTGCTGGAGGAGACTCTTGAGAGTCCCATGGATTGCAAGAAACTCAAACCTATCCATTCTGAAGGAAATCAGCCCTGAGTGCTGCCTGGAAGGACAGATCCTGAAGCTGAGGCTCCAATACCTTGGCCACCTCATGGGAAGAGAAGACTCTCTGGGAAAAAACTCTGATATTGGGTAAGATTGAGGGCACAAGGAGAAGGGGACAACAGAGGGCGTGATGGTTGGACAGTGTTATAGAAGCGACCAACATGAATTTGACGAAATTCTGGGAGGCAGTGGAAGACAGGAGTGCCTGGCGTGCTCTGGCCCATGGGGTCACAAAGAGCCGGGCACAACTAATCAACTAAACAACAACAACAATCTCTAAACCATACTTGGCTTATGGTGGACTCAAATGGTGGACTGTCCTGTGCTATTCATGCTTTAGGCTACAATGCTAGCCATGTCTATTCAGAAGTAAATCTCAATGAATTCAGTGGGGCTTACTCCCAGGTAAGTGGGGTTAGGATTGCAGCTTTAGCTATGATTGGCAAGCCCTTTAATGATGGATTTCCTCTTTTCAGAAACTTTCAGATCTCCAGAGGAGCAGATGATTAAGCCAATAAAACTTTTTAAAAAATCAGTATTACTAATAAATGCAAGCATCTGCCAAGAGTGGGTGGCAGAACTATAAAGTGTTACCTTCCATAATAGTCTTTCCTATTAATCTGTTTTAAAGATGTTTTCATTGTATTAGTGCTGGTTGTTCGCCACCCTGGGCTCCTTTGGGAAGAAGGATGAGATATAATTTTAATAACAACAATAATGTTCACATCCATCCCTCCTGTTTAATTTCTAGCCAACCCTAGAAATCTGCCCTGTTGTGTAAGATGAACTGTAATCAGCTGCTGAGGAATCAGCTTGGAGCAGATTTTTCTTGGTTGATTTTGATTTCGGTGGATGTCAATACCATTCAGATAATGTGTTGGCTACCAATCTTTTGATTTGGCTTTTAACAGTATTCTCTTTGGGCATTCAGTTTGTTTGCATTGTCTTCACTGCGCTGGCAGCATCCTGCTCCCCCAGATGTCCCACATTCTGCTTTCCCCCACAGGTAGAAAGAGAATTTTTGTAGTGGAGAGTCTCCTGTCCTCAAGGAGGTTCCCCATGCATTTTAGAACCTTGTCTAATCAGGGTCCCCACAGCAGGCTCCCCACAGCAGACTTTTGACCTCCAACATGTGGAAGGCTGGAAATATAGAGAACGTCATGTTCCAGATGTGGCAGGGCTCGAAAGCAATTCCCTGCTTGCCATTGTGCAATGACGATTGCACATATAAACCAAATGCCTATGTGGAGCTTACTTTATGGGCTAATTTGCCCTTGTATGATTTAAGAAGCCAGCTTGAACTCTGCCAAGTTTTACTTCTGGAGGCTGTGTCCACACTTCTGTTTACTGTGCATTCCAGTTTCCATTGCTGAGTTTTTAATTTGTGTTCGCACGTTGTGATCCAAAATGCGTATGTACTGTACTTGTTTCTGTTATAAAATACTCTTGATTGATGTGTTGCTTGTTTCCCCAAATGGCTTCAAATGGATTGTCTCGAGCCAAGGCATGAGCGCTTTTTCATAGGGTAAAGACACCCTCACCCATCTACACTCACCTGTGGGTACACAAACAGAAACAAATCTGACACTATGGAAGCTGTGCTGATGTGAAAAGCTTGAGCAGAAGGAAGAGCTGTGAAATACATGGGGTGGGGGGTGGAAACAACTTGACAGCATTCTAAGGCAGTGAACACACTCTCAGATGCTACAGAAGGATTGCCACTGAGGGAGGGGGGGCGGGGAGAGGTGGAGCCTGCTGTGGTAAGGTGGAAGCTGTAAATGCTCCAGTGTGTGCACAGAAATCAACTCATAGTGCTTTGGATCCCAGCTAGTTTAAACAAAACCTAGTAGGGCAAAAGTATGTGTTAAACCAGTAAACACATAATGCCTAAAACACAATAAAAAAATTCCTTCCAGTAGCACCTTAAAGACCAACTAAGTTAGTTCTAGGTATGAGCTTTCGTGTGCATGCACACTTCTTCAGATACACCTGCAGATTTCACTGTATGAAATGTATCTGAAGAAGTGTGCATGCACACGAAAGCTCATACCTAGAACTAACTTAGTTGGTCTTTAAGGTGCTACTGGAAGGAATTTTTTTATTTTGTTTTGACTATGGCAGACCAACACGGCTACCTATCTGTAACTGTGCCTAAAACACATTTGCCAGCTAAAACAAATGTGGGAGTGTTGGGGTTAGGATTTGCAAAGTAGGGCCATTGAGCTGAGCAGGGAGAAGAGAGAGGGGTGGGGTGGGGGTGGGGAGAAGAGTGATTAACACTTAATTTGGTCACTAAATTAAGTGATGATTCAGTCATTAATTTCCCTGTTATTTTCCTCTGTATCTGCATCAAAGCCTAACTGTGGGGACTAATAATTATACAATAGCAATGACTTCGAGGAGTTGGTGTGTGAAAAAAACAGCCAATAAGAATGATAAAAGAAAATGATAAAACACCCTCCAACTGATTATTAAAACATTGAAGAAAACATAGGATTAGGAGTGTCACACCTCCTTATTAATGTGTATAAAATATGTGTGTTTCCCTGTAATTATATGATTGTATTATAATCCAGTCTATAGTGATTTGAATATTCCTTTGTATTGCACTCTTTTATTAAAAATACCATTCTCAGATTTCCAGTAACTCAATAAAGGATTGCAGAAATACTTTTTATTAAAGACTTCTTTGGAATATAATTTGGTTAGAGACGTTTTATTCTCTTATCTCAGTTAAGAGTGAAATAAAATGTCTATTATATGAAAGCCTATCATGCTAGTCACCCACAACTGAAAATTAGCCACATTATTACCGTAAATCACACCGCTAGTTATATTTCAGAGACTATCCAATAATGAGACACAGTAACACAACCAGTCAATAAACTGCGTTCTGGAAATTGTTAGTCTTTTTTTAAAGTTGTGTGAACGGATCAATGTTCATCTTGTTCACTTCATTAGCCTATGAAAGTGAAATTGTGTTTATATAATAGCAATTATATAATTCTGAAAAGTAAACTATATCGAGCCTTCTTAGCAGTGATGCTAATATTACTCAGAACAGGATCAGAAAAAGTAGTTGTGTCTATTCCTAACCAACATTTGTTTAGGTATAAAAAGGATAAATAAACAGACCTGCAGTCTACTCATATAACATGCTCATTACACCCCATACTTATCTTGCTAGCTACCGGTAATTGGCATGATAAAGAGGGATAGATGCTTTGGATGGAATATTTTGTAAGGAATATCTAGAACTGTTAGTACACATTGGAGATTTTCATATCAAATAAAAATAAATAAAAATTATTATTATTATCAAGCTAATGGATAAAGACTGAATTCAACATGAGCCAATGTCAGAAAATTGCACCCTGTCTCAGTCCCTAACTAGCTCAGTTGATTAGAGCGTGGTGCTGATAATACCAACATCGCAGGTTCAATCCTTGTATGAGACAGCGGCATATTTGGTTGGTCTAGATGATCCTCAGGGTCCCTTTCAACTCTACAATTCTATTAGTCTAAAAATGGGCTAAAGTAGGCCTATGGCCATGAATCAATCTTTACCTATTGTGTCTGGATTTTGGATACGGATCAGTTTTTGGTTTCCATGAGTAAGGGCCGTAGCTCAGAGATTGAAAGCTGGGTGCTTTTTTTACCTTTATGTCACAGCTGAATGCAGAAGAGTAACAGGAGGCAGTATGTGGGGAATCTCCAAGGGCACCCTCATGGAAAGAAGGCTCAGAGCCAGGGGACTGGTGGTGGGGCGACAATGAATGATCAGAGGAGGAAGAGGGAGCAGAATGGGAAGATGAAGTCCACTTATTTCAGCAGACCTTAGACATAACTAACAGTAGGCTCCTCCTGGCAACCTGCTTTGTGAGCATTCATCTTGATGTGCTTGCACAAAGTTTGTGTGGAGGCTAGATGATATCTGGCCTTTAATGAGCATTTGTTCTGGTTTGTTTGTGGGCAGGTTATACAACATTGAGCATTCGTTCTGCATTCATCCTAATTTGTTTACAGGGTGTTATATGACTTCTTGTTAATCATTCGTTCTTCCCACATTTTTCAATGCATATCCCTGGCACTTTTCTAACCACAAAATACAGTTCCATCCATATATATATGGTGATGATGGTGGTGTTTGTTTTGTTAAGCAGACAGAGTGCTTTAATCCACTTTAATTTCACAGACATAAATTCCCTCATGCGCTTGAATGGCTCCTGTGAAATGCTGAGAGTCTGGAGGCGCCCATTTTCTGACTCGTTCAGCTGTGGATCACCATGTACTGAGAAACCAAGTGACTAATATTAATATCTAAACCAGGCCTGTCCCACTAACAGCCAACATAGAAGCACTTTCACATACTGAACACAATGTAGAGAAGACGGTGAGTGTGTAAGATCCATCGAGTCACGGGATTCAAGCATATCCTCCTTTTTATTTTGACTTAGTGTCCACCATCAAGTGGCTTAGTTTGGACAATTCTCTAAACTGCAAGTAGCCAACATGGTTCCCTCCACATGCTGTTGGACTACAAGTCCCATCAGCCCCAGTCAGCATAACCAGTGGCCAGGCATGATGGATATTATATTCTGGAACATCAGGAGGGCACCATTTTGGCTACCCCTGCCCTTCTCTATATGTGGTCACCAGGGACTGGTGTTAGTGAGTCACAACATGGTACAAGCATGAGAGTTGGGTAGGGTTTCATTGGCACTGGGCCAAAGTACCATATCCCCGGTTCAGGGGAAATTAACTGCATTTTCATGAATTTGCATTTTTTAATTGAAAGATGGTGCCTAGGTGCTATGTAATAAATAGATGAAAACAGATAAGCAGCAAGTAAGCATCTGCTTCACTATAAATAAGCACTAAGTTACTAGCCTAGGGAGCTTATATAGCTTGGCTATATGAAAAGGAGGTCAGAGCTTCTGCACCTTTCATAGTTGTGTAGACGAGGGGATTCTCAACATGTGTTCCTGTCTTGCAACTAGGAAAGGTGAGGAACTGCATCCTCCTTTGTAACTGGCCATCCCAATGCCATAGCAAGGCAAGAAACATTTTTAGGAGCCCAAGTCTCACAAGGTCACCATCATAATCATCTATCAGCTTTAGGGGCATGCTCAGAAGCATCTGGTTCAAGCTAAAATAGGCTTCAATGCCTGTTAACACTCCTTCTTGCATCCGCCAAATGTCAGTGTGGTAGCAGAGATTCTCCATGGTTTCCATTCTAGGGAAATTAATAGCCTTGCCATGTTCACAAGGTGATGCCAATTACACGGCAAAATGGAAAAGCGGCAAAGAAAAAAGAATTCAAGAAAATATGTATTCAGAATGTTTGGTACGCATGGCTGGATTAGAACCCAGAGACACTGAATTATCTGCCTACATTTAAGGCTGCAATCTAATGCACACTCACATTGAATGCAGTGGGTAAACATGCTGAGGATTGGAATGTGAAATGCCAAGGAAGTGAGAAACAATGCAGCTGGTCAGTGATGTTTCTCATGCTCGGTTTCAGTTGCAAGGCACTTGTGGTCCTCCAGATGTTGTGGGACTCCAATTCCCATTAGCCCCAGCCATCATGGGCAATGGTCAGGGATGGATAAACAGAGCAGAAGTGGGGAACATCTGGTTTCCAACCCTGATCTGTTTATTTACCTTTCCCCACTTGCTCTAAGGTAATCTAGAGTCCTCCTTGATAAAGCAGGCGAGGGAAGAAGCTGGACCAGGGGAACAGGGAAGAAACAGGGGTGTACCTAGGGGTTGGTTAGGTTGATGCCTGCCAAGGGCGCAGGCCTAGGGGGTATAAAAAACACACACCTCTCTCCAGGCTTCTCCTCCGCTGCTCTGTGCACAGGCTCATCTGGGCAGATCGGCGGAGGAATCCGGTCACTGCAGCAGTGGGGCTGGGGTGCTGATACATCTCCTTACCAAGGGCGCAAGGGATTTGGGGTCCCTGATATAGCTCATTGCCAAGGGCACAAGGCAGCCTAGGTACGTCTCTGGGCAGGAGAAGTCACTGTTCCATCATATCACTTCTTCCACTGTTTTAAAGAAATATGCAACATCTTCAGGTTATGACTTGGCAATCCTAATGACAGATGAGTTCTTTTGTTATGTTATTCACCTGCAAATATATTGATATCACTTACTGAAACAGCTTAGGATCAGTCATCGTATGATGAATCACTATGGATCATCAGCTTTTCAACCACTGAAGGCAAATAGCCCCCAAAATGGATTCCAAACTGGGAGGTGATCAGAAGTAATGGTCTGTGATGACACCCTCCGCGATGACTGATGTTAGCCAATTAAATGGGTGAACTCACCCACAGAAAATTGATGGAGATGGCTATTTGTGTTCTTAACACTGTTTACATTAAGCCAAATGCTGGTTACATTAATCATTCCAAGCCTGCAATCATTTTTTGTTTAAAGGCTGAAAATATGAATAAACAAATAAAACATGACACATCATGATGCAGTTTATGCACTGGGTTTGCAGATGTCGCCTATAATTTCCTTTCTGTTTCATTTCAGTACAGGCCATATTCTATGCTGCAAAATTTGTCCCGGTAATTGACAGAGTAATCGCTCATCCTAAGACACAGGGCCTAGTCACAGACCAAGAATATTATTTTAGTGAAGGATACAAAATGATCAATGTCACAAGTAGATTAGTCATTCTTGGACCCAGTGACGAAGGCCTGTCACTTCTCAGTTAGGGTTGCTATTTGCCCCTCTTTTCTTAGCTGGAATCCCATGCCCTTTAAAAGCTGTGGGTAAGAAGAAATTCAACAGGTGCGGCTTTTGCCACTGCTGTTGAATAGCTGCCTGCTATGTATCTAATTAAGGCAACGGTGCCACGTCAAGGAAAAAATATGGAAAAGATGGAAACAGCGGCCTCAGCATAAATGACCCTAATACAGAGAGAGTCAACCTTTCAATACTCACAAAAGCGGATAGGACAGCAGTCCATTGTGCTTAATACTTTTCTTTTCATTGGAGCATGACAAAGGATGTCAAGTAAGATTGCAACAAGTAAATCAATATTTAATTTAAAAAATGGCCAGTGAACCCATCCAACCTTGGAGTTTTACTTGAAGACAATCTTTTAACTGCTTTTTATAGATAATAGAGCTTTGAATGTACTCGGAGATATTTTTAAGGGCCCAATCTCGATTTAGTTGTTGAGACCTATGGGGCAATTTGGAGACTGAACCTTGAAAAGAATAAAGCCTGCTGCCGGTGACCTTTGTATTCCCAATATGCAACGCCTTGATTTATTTTTTGGTGTATCTATCCATTTATGTTCTTCTTCAATATTTATTTCATTTATATAGCACTTCAGTACACACACAGTGGTGTCTATTCCTATGCGGCTTGCCTTGGCAACAGCACAGAGGGCTGCTTCTTTCACCACGTCCCATTTTACAGGTAGGAATCCCTTCAGATGGAAACGGGATTTGAACAAGCTCAGTTACAAAGGGAAGTGGCCAGTAGTGGCCGCTGCTGCTGCTTTGCTCTCTTGTCTTCCCAATGCTGTGTTTTGCTGTCTTGTACTGAGAGGAGGAGGGAAGGCCATGGGAGTGCAGCATGGGTCCAGCCATAGAGCCAATCCACTGCTCCCAGACCCTCCAAGTGTCCCTATTTTCCAGGAACAGTCCCGGATTTACAGAAGCCATCCCAATTTCTGAATTGATCCCAGAATGTCCCGCTTTTCCTTAGGACATCCCTATTTTCATCAGAGAAATGTTGGAGGCAGCGGCGGAGCAAGGCGATCGTGTGCTTGGGGCAGCGCATGTGCCCTGCACCCAGGGATGCGTCCAGCTGCCCGTGGGGCGGGGCAGGGCAGGACACTCCATGGGGCCTCCAAGGAGTCTGTCTGCCTCCTTCTACTCAGTCGCCCTACTGCTGAGGGGGATGCGGTGGGCGGACCATTTGGGGCAGCGCGGAGCCTGTGGGCACTCAAGCCACTGCATTACTCCCAGGAGAGATGTGTGGCTCTGGCGCGCTACAGGCCCCGCAGGAGTGCCACCTGGCATTTGTCACCCCCTTCAGTGGTGATACTCAGGGTGACCTGCCCCCACCGTATCCCCCTTCCTCTGCCTCTGGTTGGAGGCTATGGAGTTATGCAACCCCGTGCCAAGGAGATAAGCAACTATACAACCTTTAGAAGACATCTGAAGACAGCCCTATATAGGGAAAGGTTTTTTTTTTTTAAAAAAATTAATGTTTAATTATGTTTTTATATATGTTGGAAGCCGCCCACAGTGGCTGGGGCAACCCAGTCACATGGGTAGGGTATAAATAATAAAATGATGATGATGATGATGATGATGATTGAGTAGGACATCCCTATTTTCATCAAAGATTTTTCTCCCCCTCACACTAAGTGGCAGCAAAATGTGGCATTTGGAAGAAAGGAGTGGCTCTGTTGGCTACTATTGGGAGTGATCATAGCTCAGAAGTCCAAAACACACCTCTGCATATTCAAGGTCTCCAATTCAATCACCAGCACCTCTTGTTACATTATCTTGGGTAACAAGGGCAAGGAAAGCTCACTGCTTTGGGGGTGTACTGTCAGAAAAATCTACAGCTAGGTTGTAAGGTCCAGTGGTATATCTTCTAGCTGGGCAAAGTGAACTCCCCTCACCCCCCCGTAAACATACATAAGATTGCACATCCAAGTACTTTCTTTCATAACGTTTGTAAGGTCAGAACATTTCATCTCAAAGTTTTCAAAATTGCACAGACTTTGTGAAGCACAAAAGAGACTGAAGTCTCAGTTTACGCCTTTGGTTCATCTTTTTATGAACGTCCGTGCTTCTGAGATTTTTATTTCCCAAGAAAAGATTTCTCACCCCAAATGCAGGGCTTACTTAACACTTCAAAACTCAGAACTCTCACGCCATCTGTCCTGGAATCACACGGCTATGATTCACTGCACGCTAGGGACTCATGCTGCAGATCTGCAGCTAAAAGCAGGTAGAGGAAGGTACTAGCCATCTGTGGATGATCGTTCCCATTTTTTTGAGCCAGCACCTATACTTATTATTTAGAACCATCTCACAGTGCAAGAAATAAATTTCAAGTAAAAGCCAACTCCCTATAGGCAGTGTCATGGAATCACAGAGTTGGAGGGGGCTTTGTAGGCTAGTTCAACTCTTAGAGGCATTTGGAGCTACAGCTTCAACAGATGGTTGCCTAGACTCTATTTGAAGACCTCCGACAAGTGAGAGTGTATTCCCTCCCTCTGGTATCTGAGTCCATTGTTAACTGCATTGGGAGAAGTTTCTCTCCTAATGTTCAACCCCAAACTACTCTCCTGTAATTTCAGCCTATGAGTTGCAGTCCCACCCTCTGAGGTAGCAGAGAACAAGGTTGGCAATGATGAAGATTATAGTTGGCCTGTGTTAAGGTGCTTTTGTCTGTGAGAAGACAATGAATGCAGGCGTTCTCAGTTTCTTACGGGTTCTATATATTGAGGAAGAGAGCCTTTCCTATGCATAGTGGCAAGGCTTGCTTTTTAGGAGGAAGTAAAAGCTTTTTACCTGACTGTCGCAAGGCTTCTTTAATTCAGCCTCAGCAATAAGTTGTCATTCTATCTTATGATACACCATTGTAGTCTTGCTGGTGTATATATGTTTATAGCCTTTGAATGTAATTATTGTTTCAAATAAAAAAATCTTGATATATTCGTCTTGTCTCCCAGTACTCTATTCCTTCAAAATTATGTGTGCTGCTTGTTCCTCTTACAATCTCAGTTGAGCGCTGTAATAAAGTTGTCATGTTGAGTATATGATTGACCACTTTGCATTGTTATAACTGTTGTTTTTGTATAATAATTGTTTGACTTTATGGCTGCAGTGCATCATGTTTACGTAGATACCATAAGGTTTTGTGACAGCATACCATATCATTCTGCTGTGTTAGGGTGTTTTGCCTCTTTTTTAAATGTTGCTTTCCCCATGCCCTTTAAAATATTATTATTATTATTATTATTATTATTATTATTATTATTATTATTATTAATGGTGGAATACAAAATCCTCCTAGCTGTAGCAGTGATGGACTCACAGTAGTTGTGAGTTTCAGGGCTAGAGAACATGTTACAATTGCTATGTAAGTGCTGCCATATTCCATTCCCGTAATATGTAGGACTATTTAACATGGGGGCCCCTGACCATCACGTCACACATCTACATTTCTCCATCAGCAGAGGCCAGCAGTATAAGGAAAGAATGTGAAGACCTGAGACTCACAGTGCCAGGGCAGTGATATAAACATTATAAACCAGGGGGTTCCCTTGAGAAGGGAGAGGAGGGGTATAGAAGTGCAAATAAATGGGGTGCTGAAACAGACTGAGTAAAGAAAAAGGAGGTGAAGTCCTCTGAAAGTGATCTGTCCTCTGACAACAGTGATCTATCTTCCACCCAGCAGCCTATTGGGTAGGGAGAAGGAAGGAGAAGGCGTGTCAATGAAAGTACTGTACTTTTTGCTCTATGTTGTTGTTTAGTCATGTCCGACTCTTCGTGACCCCATGGACCAGAGCACGCCAGGCACTCCTGTCTTCCGCTGCCTCCCGCAGTTTGGCCAAACTCATGCTGGTAGCTTTGAGAACACTGTCCAACCATTTCGTCCTCTGTCGTCCCCTTCTCCTTGCGTCCTCAATCTTACCCAACATCAGGGTCTTTTCCAGGAAGTCATCTCTTCTCTTGAGGTGGCCAAAGTATTGGAGCCTCAGCTTCATGATCTGTAAGACGGACGCTCTATAAGACACACTTTTTCCCTCCTAAAAAGTAAGGGGAAATGTGTGTGCGTCTTAAGGAGCGAATGCAGGCTGCGCAGCTATCCCAGAAGCCAGAACAGCAAGAGGGATCACTGCTTTCGCTGCATAGCGATCCCTCTTGCTGTTCTGACTTCACTTCGCTGAAGAGATGCTGCACAGAGAGGGAAAGCTATGCAGCGCCCCTTCAGCAAAGCGGGAGTTGAAACCGAGTCCCTTCCATTTGTCCTCCCGCTTTGCTGCAGAGGCGTTGCACAGAGAGGGAGAGAATTTTTTTTTCTTGTTCTCCTCTAAACCTAGGTGCATCTTATGGTCAGGTGCATCTTATAGAGCGAAAAATACAGTACTTCCTTCATCATTCCACACTGTCATTGCCAAAAGAAGAAAGCCTGCATGGGACATGAAGGGGAGAAAGACTTTCTCCCTTTCATCATTCCCTCATTGCTGCCACCACCAAGAGAAGAAGGCTTTCTGCCTTTGGAGTGCGTGTCCATCGCCAAGAGTGGAGGGGAGGGATGCAAACTTGCAGCAGAGGGGGCAGCAGTGCAGACTTCTTCCCCCTGCAGAAAAACAACAACAACACTGTAGATCTGGCATGGCTTGACATGCCTTTTTAATGGCACAATCTAACTTTGGTCATGTGAAAGTCTACCCTGAATTATCTGGATTGACTTTGTGCTTCAGGGGACACACAGGGCCGATGCATAGCCCTAACAGACACCACAAATGTGATGTGCAACAGTTGCTGCAATTCTGACTTTGTTAGTCTGCCTAGGTAATAAAATAACACGAGAAACCTGAAGGCAACAACAATCCTTAACACAAAACCCAGCAACCACAAACAAGGGAAAGCAGGCATTTATAAAGTGCAAAAATACCTTTATTTACAGTAAAATAAGAATCAGATAAAGCAATACTTGAATAATATATCCACAGAGGCCAAATCATAGCAATATGACCAACATATGTAAACACATTTTGACACAGAGGCATTTTTTTCTGAATAGGGCCATAGGCTTATAAGTATTTCACCGCTTTTACTTTCAGAGAAGCATTAAAGATGTCTGAAAGAACTATCCTGAAAATGCGCAGGCACTTCCAGATATTAACTACCACTGTTTAGATGTGTTCTGGGGCTTTTCTGTTCAACTTTGGGGCCTTTAATGGTGCTTGGAAAAGCATCTAAAATTCTTCACTGCAACTCTGCATTCATTTGCTTTAATTTTCAGTGTTATATTCATAATTAACATGCTACCATTTCTTTTCTGCCTGACTCCCCCTGCATCCTTTTTACTGGAGTTCATTGGAGCTTCAGCCTCAGCTTTGCTCTTCTTTGTACTACTGTTCTGCTCTCAGCACTGCAGTAATACTTACGATAGTTGCTCTTTAAACTGTTGCATAAATATTTAATCTTTCCCCTTCCGTGGCTTGTAGCTGTTATCCTAATTTTCCAATTGAGGAGGCAGAGAAGGTCTGAGATTTCTGAGCGTTGCTGAATATCTCTGCTCTCCAAGGTCATGTCTGATTTATTAGATCACAGTGCTTTTTAGGGAAAATATTAAAAATGATTTCGGGGCCTGTTCTTTCAAAGGAAAGAAAAAAGCCCCCAAGAACTCTAACAGGACAAATATGACGCTTGGAATCAGAAGAGACAAAAATTATGACCGTGCAACTGAAGCAAGATTGGGACAGAAAGATCTCAGTGGAGCTCTGGAGGTGTAGAGGGAGAATGGAAGGTCGTATATACCTTTATAAAATGCCTGTTCTGAAGGAATGAAATAATGACACATAGCCAGATTGCACAAGAATACGATTGCTCAACCTGAAAAAGACAGAGCTTTGGGGAGTGCTTGCAAAAGCTCCAACCTTTTCCAAGTGTCTGATTCAAGCAATTTCAGAATACATTGAATACAACAGCATAGTTATTATAACCAAAGCAAGCACCCCTACTAACACCATAATTAATTCTCGAACCAATTCAAAGCCTGGCACCCAACTCAATAACCAACCTCACCAACTTTCAGCTCCTCCCAACCTGGCATCATATAACTCCTGAGATACTTGCGCCAACACCTGAAGGCTGGTTTCTTTTCCATCACTCTTGTTGACATTATGGCAGCAGGTGGTGTTGAAGAGAACACACAAGCCTTCCTGCTTAGCTAGCATCAGGTCAGGAGTCATATGGGATTAGAGACCCATCTTAGATAAACTATCCTTTAGGTAAACGTAAAGGGACCCCTGACCATTAGGTCCAGTCGCGGACGACTCTGGGGTTGCGGTGATCATTTCACTTTACTGGCCGAGGGAGCCGGCGTACAGCTTCCATGTTATGTGGCCAGCATGACTAAGCCGATTCTGGCGAACCAGAGCAGCGCATAGAAACACGGTTTACCTTCCTGCTGGAGCGGTACCTATTTATCTACTTGCACTTTGATGTGATTTCAAACTACTAGGTTGGCAGGTGCTGGGACCGAGCAACAGGAGCTCACCCTGTTGCAGGGATTTGAACTGCCGACCTTCTGATTGGCAAGCCCTAGGCTCTGTGGTTTACCCCACAGCGCCACCCGCGTTCCTTTAAAGGGTAGCATTTGGCATTTGTTCCAGTTACGATGACACATTATCCAAACTTAGTTGATTTATGAATAAAAGGTAAAGGTAAAGGGTAAAGAACCCCTGGAAGATGAAGTCCAGTCAAAGGCGACCATGGGGTTGCGGTGCTCATCTTGCTTTCAGGCCGAGGGAGCCAGCGTTTGTCCACAGACAGCTTTCCAGGTCTAAACCACTTCCGATGAAACGGAACACCTTGGTGGAAACCAGAACGCACGGAAACGCCATTTACCTTCCCGCCACAGTGGTACATATTGTATTAGGACACATCCAACTCTTTTAAATACCTCCTTTATTTGTTTTTTCCCCACATGCTTTTTCTGTCTGGTGTGAATGGGGTGGCGGGGATAGAATAAACATCCAAAAAGGAATAAGGTCCCTAATGTGCATGTTCCATTCCAAGAGGGTGGTAACACTTTGCCTGCCCAGGTGTTGCGATTCCCTTACACAGCCGAAATAACCATATTGTTCTGTTCATTTGAGCCTGATCAAAAATCAGCGATAGCATGTGGGGTAATGGGAGCTTTGGATTCTTGCCATATTCAAATATGCACAAGGGTAACCTGTTCCATCAGTTAAATTACCCTCTGCCAGTTGTGACATATATATCTATATACAGATATATCTCAGATATTCACACTCCACAATTCCCTACCTCTTTTCTCCTGTGTTTTTTCCATGCTGCTGGGATGTACTATGTGCTTTCAATTTTAGCCAAATAAAGATTACTGAGGAATGGCTGTGTTTGGGATAGAGAAGGAAAAATTCTGCCTTCCATTTTTGCAAATTCTTGAATTCTTTATTTGCTTATATGTCTCCAAGCTTGGCCTGAGACAACTTGTTGCCTAAGACAAAGGTATGTGCAGAAGCTGGTTGGACTGGCCTTTGAATCTTACCTCTTACTAGGCAAGGTGCATCAAACAATGCATCTGACAGGCCTGTGGATAAGAAGCTGGTGCTCTGTACAGGCCTGATTTCCAGTACAGAGAAATTGCCAGGAGTAGAAGAGGAATGGCTGTCAGTGGTGCCACCTTCCAATATTGGCTGCCAGAGGTGATTGCCTCACTCTACCTAATGGTAGGGCCCGTTCTATATATCCTTCATGGATGCATATGTTCAGAGCATGAAAGCACTGCTTCATGGACAATACGTTTACTGCTAGTAGAATAAATTAGTATCAACAATGGTCAGAATGTTTTCTGTAGTATCTTTTTTTTTTTTAAAAAAAAATACTTTCCATTGTTCAAAATTGTTTCTGAACCCAGACCATTTGCAAAAAAGCTCATGGTAATATCATAACCTCTGCAGCATTTTATTGAAGATTTAACTTAGGGTGGTAACAGATCCTGAATATAATTGGTAGTTTCTATGTCTCATTTCAAAGAGTGTTTTTAATATAATGAAAAAAGGGAGAACTGTGTTGAAAGAAAGGGAATTTGTTCATATTACTAATGCGTTTTAAAGAAGAAATTGTGTTTTTCTTCTTCAAAATAACAACAATAACCCCATAATGTTTGGTTTCTGTGGTTCTACTGCATAATTTTTCTTAAAATACTTTAAAGTGGTTATGAGTTTCATCCTTAGAAAAGTTGAAATAGCAATATAAAGTACAGGGCTAACAATTAACTCTGTCCTTTTTATACCCCTTAGTTAAAAGACTTTTCACTGCTAGCACTACAACATAAAAGGTCTTTGAATTCTGCATTAAGGTCTTAAATTAATAGGCAATGCACATTTTTTATTTTTTAATTATTTTTTAAAAAGCTGTTTTCAGCAAGTTTTAGGCACATTCCAGAAATATGTGACAGCTAGGAGTAGCATGGCCCGGGGCTTTCTGACAACCTGAGGTCTACACAACAGTAGCTTATCACTGCTCTGTGTGTGTGTGTGTGTGTGTGTGTACACATTTATCACACACACTTGGTGCTACACTCCTGCTTACTCTGGGGTGTCTCCCTTTCCTCCTCCATAGTAACCCCACAAACCAGGGGTGGGGAACCATTTTGTCTCCAGGGGCCAGATCCTTATCAGCATCTGCTTTGCTGGCCAAATTGGATAGGTGACTAGGGCTGACATTACAAACAAAGTCCTGAACTCATGCTCTCAAGTCCTGAAGCTAAAGCACCTACTGCAGCAATGTGCTACTGCTGGAAGGAAGGTTTCAGCCTTTTCGCATCACCTTACTATGTGCTCTGTTATCAGGCACCACACAGGGCCAAGCTCCCTGCACTTGCCTCTCTTCCTCTCAGTAAGGGCCAGCCATCTGTTGTGTTGGGACGCTGGGAGAGTAATGGTGCCCAAGCCACACCACCTGCTCAAGGGTTACCTATGCAACAGAGTAGATCTGTTCCTGCCTTCCTTCCCTACGTAGACTCAACCCATGCAGGACTGTGTCCATTGCTCTCACCCTCAAATGTTGTGTGTGTCCCACCTCCAACTTCCATGCATTTGGAGGAAGCCTATGTGTTTATTAGACCGATCTGCTCATTCTTGCTGCCCTCTCAGTTTACAAGAAATAATCAAGCAACTAAAATGTAAACACAAGCAAAAGAGAGGACTTACTTGCATTTGGTTCCCATTAATCTTACAGGTTTTTCTACTGGTTTCTCCCCATAGGTCCAGACTTGTGTGTATTATATTATAATCTTTTGTCCTGGCCTTTTCCATCTCTTCTTAGCACTTCCGGTAGCTCAGTTCATTAGAGTGTGGTGCTGATAATACCAAGGTTGCAGGTTTGATCCCTATATGGGACAGCTGCATATTCCTGCATTGCAGGGGGTTTGGACAAGATGACCCTCAGGGACCCTTCCAATTCTGCAATTATATGATTCTATGATCCATCATTGCATGTCTATGATGTCTGCAGGCATATGACTACCTGCAAGGTGGACAGGGCCCGTTTCATTCACATAAGCACAAACACGGGACTTTTAAATATAGATCTATAACAAGAAATGCACATAGAGGGATGCTGCATTGATTTTGTTCAGCTATATTTCAGGATTTGAGGGATATTTTTAGGTGTGAGCATCTTCTCCAGCTTTGACTTATCCTCGTTCCACTCTCCCACCCCCTCTCCAAACAGTCTTTAGCGCCATCTGATCTTTGGCAGCTGTCTGCCGTTAAATTGTCTATTACTGCAATGTCTCCTTGTCCCTTAAAAATGGCTGATTGAGTGGGAGGCATTTCAGGCAGGGAGGAAATGGTATCTGCCAGGTGACCCTAACTCAGACTTCAGAAAAGACTTAACAGGTTTGGCCAAACTGTCAGCTATTCAGTTTGGCTTGCATTAACTTTTGGACCATCTCCAGATATGATCATTAGCTCTGTGAGTTGGCTGCCGTCTTGTCTCTGCGACTGAAAATGGAACCATTCCTCCACCGCCAACTGACTCAGTTCTCTTTTTCATTTGTACTTCCACTGGTGGGAACAAATGCAAAACAGCTGAGACTACAGAACTGGAAATGGCACATGATGGCTTCTGCACGCTAAATGTTGTTGCATGCCACCCCAGTCTCCGAGCGATGTAGACTGTGGTGTCTTTATGATATATGGCTTATTTACATATATAGACAAACTGAGCCTACGATGGAGGGGTTTGCAGCATCAACACCCCAAAAGGATCTTGTTTCTTCTGTAGCCTCAGTCTTGGATTTAGACAGGCATCAAACATGTCTCTCTGTCTTCTCCCAGTTTACTGCTTTACATCTGGTCAACATGTATTTGGACATGACAAAAAATTGAACATCTTTTTTAAAAAGTAATTCTCACTATTCAGGCCGACTGTGGGTTCTGAGAGCTTCCTACAGGCACCAGGTTGGCCACTGTAAGAAGAGAATGTTGGACTAGATGGGCCTTTGGTATAATCCAGTAGTGATGTATGGAAGTGAGAGCTGGACCATAAAGAAGGCTGATCGCTGAAGAATGGATGCTTTTGAATTATGTTGCTGGAGGAGACTCTTGAGACTGCATGATCAAACCTATCCATTCTTAAGGAAACCAGCCCTGAGTGCTCACTGGAAGGACAGATCCTGAAGCTGAGGCTCCAATACTTTGGCCACCTCATGAGAAGAGAAGACTCCCAGGGAAGACCCTGATGTTGGGAAAGATTGAGGGCAGAAGGAGAAGGGGACGGCAGAGGACGAGATGGTTGGATAGTGTTCTCGAAACTACCAGCATGAGTTTGACCAAACTGCGGGAGGCAGTGGAAGACAGGAGTGCCTGGCGTGCTCTGGTCCATGGGGTCATGAAGAGTCGGACACGACTAAATGACTAAACAACAACCCACACTTTTCTTATGTTGCCTGGGGAGTCCCTTGCCACAGAGGTCTGTGTGCAGGTGCTGGTCCAGAACATGTAGGGAATTGGGTTGGTGAAATGGGAAATGAGGGAACACTACTGGGCAGGGGAGTGGCCACTTCTGGTCTCTAGGGTCTTCTCAGTGTGGAGAGCCAGTGTGCAGCAGCAGTTAGAATAGGACTTGGGAGACCAAGGTTCAAATTTCCACTCTGCCATGAAGCTCTCTGGTCAACCTCAGGCCAGTCACTGCCTCTCAGCCTAACCTATCTCACAAGGTTGTTGTGGGGAGCAAATGAGGAGGCAATACAACATACACTACATTGAGCTCCTCTGAGACGAAAGGTGGGACATAAAAGCAATATAATATAAAGAAATAAGTTATTATGTTCATAGCAGCATGCAGCAACAGCCGAGACCGTGGGTACATTCCCTTCACACAAATGCCAGCAACACTTTATCAATTCAAACTGAAATGGAACATGTTGGACCAACTTGGATGGCTTTAGAAGAACATGAGAAAAAACCATGAAGGGGAAGGCAGGCCAGGTGACAAGTGTGTCTACTCAGACTATTTGCCTGGTGCTGATTGTTGATGGGCAATTCAAAATCCCTGCTCTCTCTTCTTGTGGTTCTTTATTTTTAAAGTGAGCATGGGCTGGACATGGACTAGACAGAGCAGAAGTGGTGACCTCTAGTCTTTCAGATATGTTAGACTCTGGCTCCCATCATCCCTGACCATTTGTCATGCTGGTAGGGGCTGATGGGAGTTGTAGTCTAATAACATCTGGATGAGCATAGGTTCCTGACCCCTAAAACAGAGGATCCCTTCAGAGAGAGCACAATACTCCTTAAAAATAGAACTGTCCTTTTAAAATAGAACACAGGACCACCGTACCCATGAATGACTTGGAAGAGGAAGGAAGTATGAGCCTTGCCTTCACCTTGGGAGCAACTGTAGACCAGGAAGAAAATTGACTCCCAAAGATAATGTGTGCCTTTACCTTCCCCACCCCCACCCCCCTCTCCCCTCTCCCCTCTCATTCATTCTCTCTCTCTTTCACACACATATCGTTCTGTGGAAGGGAATGACATTTAAAATGTGATGCCATTATAACTCCTTGAGTCAAGCTTTATAAAATAACTGGATCATATTTTATGAATTTTAATCTGAAAGCTTTATAGTCATGGTAAAATCTGGAAAAATAAAAAAGGGATGGTATATTATAACACACTGCTTTTCATTAGAACTCATTGCTTTTGTTCTGCAGCATTTGAATCTCCTTCTGTTGCCTTTTTGAGAACCTCAAACAACAGGATGAATATGGTTGAATTTGCTCCCCTCCTCTTCAGTTTCTCCTTTTTTCTATTTCTTTAGCGGAGAGCCCATGCCTTTGTCTTAACTGAATACAGTTACAGATAGGTAGCCGTGTTGGTCTGCCATAGTCAAAACAAAACAAATTCCTTCCAGTAGCACCTTAAAGACCAACTAAGTCAGTTCTTGGTATGAGCTTTCGTGTGCATGCACACTTCTTCAGATACACAGAAGAAGTGTGTATCTGAAGAAGTGTGTATTCTTCAGAGTGTATCTGAAGAAGTGTGCATGCACACGAAAGCTCATACCAAGAACTGACTTAGTTGGTCTTTAAGGTGCTACTGGAAGGAATTTGTTTTGTCTTAACTGAATAGTTTATATAAATTGGAGCCAAGCTGGACTCATCTCTCAACGCATATAAAGTGAGGTGTTCGGAATGTGATAATAAAGAATAGGGCAGGTAGATAAAAATGGGAGCTGAAACAGCAAAGCACAAACTTGTGAAATACACCTACAGTTCACCATACTATGTGCCTTTGTATAATGTCTCAAGCTACCTAGATCAGCCTTCTTCAGAACACTTTTAGCAAACATAGTACAATATGTAAGTTGAAATATTAGCAAGTTCCAAATCATATGTGGCAACAATGACCTGTGGTGTGTAATATTGTGCAGTTCTGTTCTACAATGCCATTCACCTCCTCCTCCTCAAGTAGTTTCTCCTAGGGAAGGAATGTGGGTAGGCCAAGCAGCTGAGAGAATTTAAGGAAGAGTTGGTTTTAAAGGCACTCTCAGGTCCTTCCCTTTACCATTGACTTGGGGTGCCCCACCCCTTGGGGTAGGGCATGCACGACATCACACTGAGCACTGGGCCATGCTGGAAAGAGGGATAATTTCCTTTCAGTCCTTTGCTGTGTAGTCACAGTGTGTGGCAGTAAACATGCCTCGGAGATGGGAGGGACCACATCCTCCCACATTTTGTGGATAACTCCTTTGCCCAGACTTCCCCCCTTCTGTTATATTTTAATAAATATAAGCTGCTTCATTACATTTATGCTTCTTGCGTCTTCTTTGTGGGTGTGATGGCAAAGGTGTTTTGCAAAGGCAATGATTCATGGTCAATGTGTTCTGCCTGCCACGAACAAGAGCTATCAAAGGTTTTCAGATCAGCAAGTCTAAACTTACAATCTGCAAAAGTGCTGATGTATTCTGCCTTTTATACATCAAAGAGTTCTCACTGAAGAATTTCTAAGTAATGCACCAGAAAAGGGCTGAGCTGTGCATGTTACAAAAGTGTCAGATTGTCATCTAAAAGGGCTCTTTCAGAAACACCGAGTCATTATTTTCCAGAAGTGGCATGTCATGGACTCTGAACATGTTGAGTATAATAGCACTCTTCCAGCTCTTGATGTAGTGTTTCCTAAGCATGATTTGGCACTTTTTGTAGAAGGTGATTTAGCACTTTTGCACTGCACACCTAGGTAGTTGTATGAAGCATTTGTTGGGAATTACTCATTAGCCTATGATATAATTTGTTACACACAATATGCAAAATACATTAACATGATGACTTTGGACAGATGACAACGTTTCTCTATATTAACATTGACTGATTAACATTCTATAGCCTTATAAATGTGTTTGTGGGAGGGGGGAGTTATTGGCTGGATTCTGTTTTTGTTCTATTATGTATTTTGTGTTCTCATTTTGTATTTTTATGTTGTGAACCACCCTGTGATCTTGGACTGAAGGGCAGTATACAAATTTAATTTTAAAAAAATAGAGCAGATTTCTTCTCTGGTGCTCCAGAGGACAGGATTGCAATTAACGGATGAAGATTGCAAGGAGACACTTCCTAAGGGTAAGAGCTATTTAACTGTGGTGGAGATTGGTCCAGGAGATGCTGGGGGGGGGGGGGCACCTAGGAAGGTGCCTTATACTGAGTCAGACCATTGGCCCATTTAGCTTAGCGCTTTCTACAGTGACTGGCAGCAGCAGCAGCAGCTCTTCAGGGTTTCAGGCAGGAATAATAGAATCATAGAATCTTAGATTTGGAAGGGACTCAAGGGTCATCTAGTCCAACCTCCTGCAATGCAGGAATCTCATATAAAGCATCCATGACAGATGGCATGATGGTCTCTCCCAGAGATACCCAGAGATCCTGGAGATTGAACCTGTGGGAATGTTGTGGATACTAGGAGAGGATATATTGATTTAATATTATCTTTCCCCACTCACGCTTGTGATCAGAGTACATTCCCCAGCACATAGCAGGAAGCTAGTTGGTACAATTTTTTGAATCTCTTTACTTAAGCAACCCAATCTGGATTTTGTTTCTGGTAAGTCCCCTTTTATCCCTCCTAAAAAGAATAAAGACACAACAATCTTCTTTTAAAAGTAATAAGAAGTTTACTCACATTCAGTTCACAGTTGGATCCCTGAAGGCAGGCTTAAGCTTGTTGTTACAGAAGACAGTTTGAGTTCATCCCATATGAGAATAAGCCCATGTGCTGCTGGCTGAGCACCAGCAGACAGCAAAATACATCAGTATCAGCATCAAAAGAACAACAACGACAACAAGGGAAGATGGCTGCACGACTGGTCCTTTTATGGGGTCTCCCAGGGTCATGCCCATCTACCTGGTCACATGCAGGGGGGAGGAAGCTCCAGATAGGTGTGACAGGAAGTCCTCCAGGCTGGAGTAACACCCCCCGTGTGTCCACTCTGAGCAAACAGGAAGTGTTGTACTTGACTGCTTATGTTACATTCCACAGAACCTAAGCAGATGTTCCACCACTGAGCTGCAGCCCAACCTTCCCTGGAAGAATTTCAAAAGAAGTTGAATAGCCATCTGTCATAGCTCCTGGGATTGCAGGAGTCCTGTCACGAGCACAGAAGTCCAAGGATCCTTCCAGTTCTATGACCCTATGATTTTTGATTTTTGGCAGGAAGGGATTATTGCCTTAGAAGAACAACATCTTTTTCTTGATGGCATATATACACAATGGGTAGCATTGCGTCTTTCAGTTAACCAAGCCAGTTTCCATTTAGAACTGTATCAGTTCTTTTGATTCACATGTAAATAATTAGGATTGTAGTTTATCGTCTGGTTAAATGACAATGCAGCTGGTATCTCACCATCCTGTTTTTCTTTAAAAGGATATTTATGCTTTGTATCACTGACTCCCTGTGGAACCAGCATGGTCATGAAGCAGCAGGGGGAATTTATTTAGCCTGTGAAAGCCCTTTGGGCATTATTGTCTTCATTTAAACTTAGGTAATAAAGGGCAAATTTGAAATTTAAAGTTGAGCAATCGCCATCTGTTCAGAATGGAGTTTGCATTCTCACTGCTGCAAGAACTCTAGTTTGGGCAACTTCTGAAGCCGTGTCATAAAAAATCTGCCGTTGGCTGAGCAGGGTGCCAAACAGTTGGAATGAAGACATCCTTTCACATTCCTGATCCCCATTTCTGATGAGACCCTCCCCCCTGCACCACCTCACCAGACAATTTTATGACATTTATTATTTTGATTTAGCATTAATGAATAGTTAAGCATTAATGCACACAGCCAAAGGTCTTTTGCAAAATGTCTCCATTCATCCATCCATATGCAAACAGTCAAATGACACTATATGTTGAGCGTTTGTTAAAAAAAATTAGTCAGAATTAAAATTCATGTCCACCGTGCGGAATACAGGTAGCCTCTGGCATGGGATATTAAGATTACTGGGGAGGTAGAAGAGTCTTGTGGAATTATCAGAAAACATGAGTGCTTTAGCATTTAATGACATGACAAAAAACAGGGAGCCACTGCTGTGCCATAGGATCCCATAGGGTTATGTTTCAGAGGGATCAATGTCTCTTAAATGTTCAGGAGGCCAGTGGCTTGGAATTGCCTGGGTAGGCATGGGGGAACTGGCAAAGATGATTGCTGACAAGGAATACCCTGTGATATGACAGCCTGAGTCTACCTGGGAGGAATTCCCAGTGCAATTTTAGTGGCTCAATAGAATGACTCCAGAGTTTGTATGAATAACCTTTGGCATTTTATCCTTTGACTCAACTGGGAAGCCGTTAAGAACACAGTATACATGGATTGTTTACTGTTTCATTTTTCACACCGGGTTCTTCTGAGATACATAGCCAGGAACCAGCTGCTCACACTTATGTTTACAGTGTGAAGAAGGGTAATGGACAGGACTTCTTGAAATTGCATATTGGGTTAGATGCAAAGTTAGTTATACAGTGGTACCTCGGGTTACAAACGCTTCGGGTTACAAACACTTCAGGTTACAAACTCCGCTAACCCAGAAGTATTAGGATTTTTATCTATCCGAGCTGCTCCAGCAGTGGTGCTATGTTTTGTGTACATCATGTCTGAGTGAGTGTGAGACAGGAAGTCTGAGTACTGTTGGAAGTTAGTTTCACTTCTGAGTGTGTCACAGTTCTGTACTGGTGTTCAGAGAGCACAGACGTACTTATAAGTGTAAATAAAGTAGTTTAGAACTACGATTGAGTCTTTCTTCTGCTATGATATACCAGAAGACTAGCGTGCTCTTCTCAGAAGAGGGGGGTTGCTCTGGACTAAGGGAGATTTACAGCCAGAGAGGGGACCACCGGAGAGATGCTCCAAAGACTTGGGAAGTTGGCAGCCTTCCCAGGGTGCCTTTCCAACAAGAAGTAGTACCTCAGGTTAAGAACTTTGTCCCAGGATGAGAACGGAAATAGTGCACTGGCAGAACAGCGGCAGCAGGAGGCCCCATTAGTGAAAGCCCGTCTCAGGTTAAGAATGGTTTCGGGTTAAGAATGGACATCTGGAACGAATTAAGTTCATATTCCAAGGTACCACTGTACTTAGTGTAAACCCTAAGTACGGCAAAATCTGGATCCAATCCATATTGTAGCTATATTTATTGTTTTACTTCTTCTTACAAATCTTTTATAACTGCTGTAGTGCTCTCTTTCTTTTGTTTTCATCTTCCTAATCCTATCCCATGGATTTTTAAGGGACAAAGTTTGGATCTATCCATAGTGTGGCTATAGTTACAGGTGCTTTCACTTCCTTCTTATGTCTCTTTATTTATTTCAAGTTCCTCATTGCAAATCAGTGTAATTATATACACAACTATTTATACGGTGTGTTCATACATTGTGACAGCTGGCAGGACCAGAGCACCCAGATCTCTGGCAAAATGTTTTATTTCCAAAACTTAACTCATATCACATCTTCTTCTGTGACTTCTTTTACAGCTAGACCTCTGGTTGCTTTTAAACTTAGCATCATGCCATAGCATATGCCTGCAGAATATGTTAAGTTTGGCTTTGAAAACGGGAAAAACCTTAGTCCTTGCATATTGTGTGGTTTGAAGAAGCTTGACACATTTCTTTTTTTAAAAAAACTGTAAACATAATAGGAGTGTCAAGTTTGATATTTTCTTATTTGGGAACTTTCTTTAAATGAAAGCTGCAAATTAACTTCTGTCAGGGAGACTGTACTCAATAGATCTTTCAGTACAGCTCTTTGTAATATAGTGTCTAATGAAACCCAAGCTTCAATCATTGTATCTATCTACTTAGCAATTTTGACATGACAGTTAACATTATTTTGTGTACCACATTAGGTATTTTAGGATAATTAAATTTTCTGTGTTGAAGTGAGGCCTTAATGTAATCTGACAAATGGTGCAAGTTAGTTCAGCCTATGGTAGAGCTAATATCTATCATGACCAAATACAGCAATAAACTTGAAAAAAAACAGAACAAGGGCAGATGCTTCGTGAGTTTCCTTCACCTGAAATGCCCACAACTGGCCAGAAAATATGTACCTTCAATTCTCACTAGTTCAGCTTATGTTAGTTTTGGACGAAGTTGTTGAACAAGAATGGAAATCACCAAAATCTACACTATCGCCATGGGCGTGGTACTCTCAAAATCTCATATTCATCTCTGACTGACACAGATTTTCCTGGACATTTCTGCAATTTCTGACTGGACACTAGTGTATGTTGGAGGAAAGTTCTTTGGTAAGTTCTTTGGCCTTTGTAATATGAAAGCCGTGTTAGTCAGAGATGAATATGTTTGGTGGCACTTTTGAGATTATTAATAAGCCTTATTCCAAGTTAGCACCAAAAGAAGTTGCTTTTGTTTATGAAAGTGCATGCCATTTGTTCTTGTTGCAGTGATGGCCACCAACTCTGATGGCTTTAAAAAAGGAGGTAAGACAAATGCATGGAGGATAAGGCTGTTAGCATAGTCCTCTTAAATAATACAGAAAGAAAGACATCCTGATAAGCTTTCACTTGGGGGGAAACAGCACAAAAATTGAGGGGAAAGGAATTGAGAGATTTTCACTTCTTTACTTCAGGTCTAGTTCATACAGTCACACCTAGAGGGGAAAACTCCCTTAGAACCACATTCAGAACTCAGAACTTGAGTTACCTCAGCAAAGTTCATGCCATTCGGAGTGGTTGCTAGGTAACACTTGGGCTAGCTATAGTGGTTGCTAGGTAACACTTGGGCTAGCTATAAACATTTCCCCCCTTAGGTTAATAATAATAATAATAATAAATTTTATTTATATCCCGCCCTCCCCAGCCGAAGCCGGGCTCAGGGCGGCTAACAACACTAAACTGAATGATCCCTGCTATTGCATTTTCAACAAAAGCTATCAATGTCCACAAGCCATGATGTCTATGGACTCCCTCCACGGTGGTTCTGAATGCCAGCTGCTAAGAATCACAAGTGGGAAGAGTGCGGTTTCCCATCCTTGTCAAAGACCATGAAAGTTTCCTTTGCCTCGCAATATATTTCTGATGTGTCCATCCATTGTGAAAGCAAGTTTCTCCCTCTTTCTTCTGAAAAGTTATTGCTAATGTTAGTCTCAGATAATGGGAAATGCCCAGAGGCACAAGATAAACTTTCCCTTTCTTTTGTGTCTGAGAATGAAGTTCAATCCTGTAAAACTGGGCAGTCTGAGGGACTAGAGAAAACTGCTTTCCTCTCAGCTCATGAGCTGTTTTCAAATCTAATATTCTATTGATAAAATCAAATTGGGTTGCTGAAGAGAGTGAGAGCCATGAAAAATGTATTGAAAAGCAGTCATTTGCTGTGCTGCTGCAGAAAATGAAGGCAAAACTGAAGCAACAAGGAGGAGGAAGACATTCCACAACAGCAATAATTTCTCATTTGTCCATCCCTTCCTTTCTGCTTTTTTCTTCTCTTCCAGGAGCAATATAATGTTGTGGAGGTCTGCTGTTGCAGATGAAATTATTGGAGCAATCAAAGATGGGGATGGGCAATCCCTTTACAAGTGACCCTTCAGACCAATTTGCCCCTGCCCTGACTGGCTCCTGAGTGGAGAGAAAGAGGGAGAGACTAAAAGGGGCATGGATAGGAGAGAGAGAGAGAGAGAGAGAGAGAGAGAGAGAGAGAGGAAGATAAGGTGTTGTCCTGGCCACTTCTTGACCTCACAAAGCTTGCCTTATATGGGCCACACTTATATGGGTAGGGATGGGAGGGATTCAGTTCATATTTCAAAGCAAATGTATCAGATTTCCACTTCCCAGAACAATACATGAACAGGAGTGCAGCCATTTTTTGAAATTTTCACTTCTTTGATTTCCGTGATACAAAATTTTCCAACCCCAAACTGTACAAAAATGCATATATTAGGGGGAAGTGTGCACACAAGGGCATATATTAGCGACAATGATGTACAAGAATGCATTGTATTAGGGAAAAATCACTTGCAGAAATGTGGTACATTAGAGAAAATGGTATACAAAAAAATGGGTGCCTTAGGATAAATGAAAATGCTGGTGAATTTTCATGATTTGTTTGTTTGTTTTGCAATCCAATGTGGAAATCTGATGAACTGAAGATAGGAAAAATGTGATAAACTGAAACTGACAAAGTTGTCTATCCCTTACCATGGGAATTGTAGCGATAGATCAATTGATTAGGGCACCCACAGAGTACAAAATGTCCAAGAATTTATATGCCAAAACACACATTGTAATAATACCGTTAGTATGTAAGATGTAAACAAATAAACTATGAACATCACAGAAGGGTAAAAGCCTATCGTAAAAATAGATTCTGTTCATTGCATCATAGTGACCCACCTCAAATGGTTACAATTAGCATAAGGAGATATAGCAACCAATTGCAGTCACATGCAAGCATTTGTTAAGAAGTTATGAAAGAAATCAGTATGGGTGGGTTTCAAGATCCTTAAATGTGTTAGGAAAAGATGGATCTTTTTCTTGACCTGTTACTTCCATCATGAGAGTTCAAGTGTCACTGCAAATTACACTGCAATTCCTGGTTCTGTAAGCAATGAGTCCATGGACTTCTCTTACTTTGTCAATACAGAAAACAAACTCTAGGCACAACCAATTAACTGCACTTGTACAAGTACTGAAGGAGGAGGAGGAGGAGGAGGAGGAAGAAGAAAAGGAGAAATAGAAAGTCAAATGAATACGTCTTTTATTAGTTAGAATGAGATGAGTGTCAATGCTTTGCTCTAGCTGCAAAGAGCTGACAGGCCTTCACAGCTTTTGTCAATGTGTATTTCAGGTCTTCCAAAGGTTGCTCGTGTTGATGCTAATGGCTCGCTTTTTTAAAAAAACCCCAGCACATTTGCCACCAGTTATATACTGGTGGTTCTTACAGTGTAATGTGAGCCTCTTTAGGAAAGCATAGAGAGCTATTGAGTTGTCATAATTTTGTGCCTTGCTTCCACTCATTTTGAGACACTGGGGTCTCAATTTTTAGCAGCTTGCTGTGTGATGCCAAAATCTGACATCCTGTCTCTCTCCTTCCATTCTACAACATAGTTATGGTGCGCCCTGCAGTGCCCCCGAGGTTGGGTGCTTGTTGTGGGCAAACCAGTCGCACTGCTCTAAATTCACTTCTGCCCTAAGTATAGCACTGTTCAGACATTCACCAACTTGGCATGTAGTTACGAACTAACCTGCCAGTTTTGATTTCTTGAAGGTTCTCATTTTTCTAATCATAAATCCAGTTTAATTTGGAAGGGGGGGGTATCCCTGTGCCAGAAGGTTAATTTAAGGAACCAAGTTAGGTACTAGAAGGTCTTTTAGACAGAGGAAAACTAATTTCCCTGACTCTACTACTGGGCAGTTGGCAATGCCCTGCTTTTCTCTTCTGTTATTTTCTGCAAAATGAATTTCAACTTTCTTCTTGTAAAAGAGAGGATTTGAGGATCGTTTTCTGTAAATTGTATTGAGTTATTGAAGAGTTCAGTGATGCTTATGAGATCAGAATGGCAGCTTGCAATTTCTTCGCTAAGCAGAGATAATACTTCTGACAGCTTTTGGTCTCCACACCTCTAAAATATAGTGATTGCATCAGAACAGAACAGAATGTACCTAGTTTCTTCCTTTTACTTCTTTAGGTCTTACTTACTGTGTAAAGAAAATCACCCCGATTTTGAGGGTGAATGGAGACGCCTAATGGAATCTTGGCTATATTCTTTCCGCAGCTATTCACTTGTGATGTCTCTTGATGGTAGTCTGTGCTGTATGCAGTATCTCTGCCTGTAGTTCATAGGATTTATATACTGAATTTTGTATCAAGGATATCAAATTACTACAACCAATGGGTGAGATTCACCTAACTAAGCATATAGTGCACAAGCACTTAGAGAAATGCACAAGTCTCAAGAGAAGATGTGCCCTGCACAAGTTTGTAAAATTCTGCCTTCAATTTTAGAGGTACATTTTTTGAGTTCATGATATTCCATGTGCTTGCTGGACTAAACCATGCAGATGAGACTGTGTAGTTATCTGGCTACAGAAAGTGTTATACTTCTTTGGGCATTACAGAAATGTAAATACAAACCTCAGGAGGCACAGACTGCATGTGGGTTTATGAGTCTTTTTCAAAGAACTTTGCATTCATGTGTCAATGAATGAACTGCACCAGGTTCACTCTGGTGCCAGTTTTAATTGCTAGAAAATGCCAGGACTAAAAGGGTAATCATAAATTCTGTTTAGTCGGTTCTAATTATTTTGCTATATTTTTTATTTTATTTTTTAAAAACACTTTCACTGTTTCATTTAAGACACAAGAAAACCTTGTACGAGTTTGCTTGCAAAATATGTCGATGAAATAAAGCTGCCATATAACACATACATATCTGGGAGTAAGTCTGCTTGGAATTAATTGAGCTGATTTCCAAGTAGATATGTATAAGATTCCACTACTCATATTTATGGACATTAAGGGAGCTCTGAGATCAATGTAGACCTTAAAAAAAAAAAAGTAGTTGCTTTTCTCCAAATAGCACAAGGAAACCTGTGGCCCACAAGCTGTTGTGGGACTCCAGCTCCCATCATCCATAGCTAACATGGCCAATGGTTAGGGATGTTGAGAATTGTAGTCCAGCAAAATCTGGAGGGTCACAAGTTAGCCACCCCTAATATACATTATCTACATAAAGGTAAAGGACCCCTGACAATTAAGTCCAGTCGTGAATGACTCTGGGGTTGCGGCGCTCATCTCGCTTTATTGGCAGAGGGAGCCGACGTTGTTTGTCCACAGACAGTTTTTCCGGGTCATGTGGCATGACTAAGCTGCTTCTGGCAAACCAGAGCAGTGCACGGAAACGCCATTTACCTTCCCGTCGGAGCGGTACCTATTTATCTACTTGCACTTTGGCGTGCTTTTAAACTGCTAGGTTGGCACGAGCTGGATCCGAACAACAGGAGTTCTACATACACAAGGCCAAAAAAAAAAAAAAAAAAAAAAGGCTATGAACTGCTAGGAGAATGGGAGGGAAACCAGTGGAAAATAGCACTTTGGATCTAAACCAATGTTTCCGCTCTTTTGCTTCTGTTTGTTACCAAACCAGAAGTGGGGAGCAAGATGAGCTATCCCAATTTCTGTCACTCTCTTTCTGTAATTAGTGGGGTCTTCCGAGACTTGGCATATGTTCCAGCCGAATCTTGGAAGTTGACCAAGCCTGCTGCTCCAAGTATTATGCAATATTAAGATGCTATTGCATCTTCAGCAGCTGGAGCCTTGAACTTTCTCGACAGACCCTTGTTTCTGCAGTTGTTAAGTGTTTTAAGTTGGGTACCTAGCCCAACATGAACCCGAGGTAGTAAAAAATAACAGACTAATAATTTTCTCTGTTTATTTCTCATGCCTTTGCATATCCTAGTTTCAGAGCAAGCCAATGGTATTCAAAGGAAAGGCACATGTATAAAACGGAGCAATTATCCTGAAACTGTGAATTGCCTCTTCCACTCCAGAGATTGTATTAGTATGGCTCACTACTTAAGTCACGGGGCTAATTCGGTGGGATAGAAAAACTCTAAAATATTTTCTAATCATGGATTAGAACATGAAAAAGAGATACTGGGGAAAAAAAATCTCAAAATGAGAAATGATGTTTTAGGCATAAGGGTTGACATACCCATTGCTTAAAACAGTGGTTTTCAACCTTTTTGAGTTCATGGCTCCCTTGACCAACCACATTCTTTCTGTGGCTCCTCTGTGGAAGCCACTTACACTGCAGGGCTCATTACAGGACACAAGGAAGTGAAGATTTGCCCACTCTGCCCCAGCCCATTCTGCCCCACCCCTTTTCAGCTCCATTTTTGACGCAGGACCGCCTGTGTCGATGGGAACCCAAGCAATGCCACTGTTCTACAGGGCTGAGCTGACACACTCCTTTGGGTTTTTTTTTTAAAAGAGTAATATTACAACTTCATTTTCCTAAAAAATAATGCTTATTCCACAAAAGGTTTACAAAGTTCAGTTATTGCAAAAGTTTTTTAGTGTTAATTTTGTGAATTTTTAAAATTTTTAAAATTCACCACGGTATTTAACAATAAGATCTTATGTCCTTTAGAGGAGAAATTGTGAATTACAGAATTTTAAATACCCGTCATCATCCTTGACTTCACTCAATTTTCAGATAGGTAGCCGTGTTGGTCTGCCATAGTCAAAACAAAAAAATTCCTTCCAGTAGCACCTTAAAGACCAACTAAGTCAGTTCTTGGTATGAGCTTTCGTGTGCATGCACACTTCTTCAGATACTGAAGAAGTATCTGAAGAAGTGTGCATGGTATCTGAAGAAGTGTGCATGCACACGAAAGCTCATACCAAGAACTGACTTAGTTGGTCTTTAAGGTGCTACTGGAAGGAATTTTTTTGTTTTCACTCAATTTTGTTTACAACACTTTTCCATTTTCTTCTAGTTGTGAGGATGGGGGATAGGGAGGGGCGGCCTCACTAGTGGAGTAGCCTAGGGCCCCTCTTCATCTAAATCCGGCCCTCCATACAGCACAAGACACACATGCAGACATGGTCCTTTCCTGCAACATTCTGCCTGGGTATGTAACCTTGGCAGGATGGAGACTGTTCCTCCTGGCTCAGACAGCGGAGATAGCCTGCTCTCTGCATTTATAGTTATGTTTAGAAACTTAAGACTCAGAGCACAGAAAGCTCTCCATGCAGACAGACACTTAAAAAGTGAACATCCTTAATTGATTCCACACAAAGGTTCCGTCAAATATGGTAAGTAAACAAGCCGAAAATGAGACAGGAAGGAAGTACTCTTTCCTGCCAGCCAGTCTCTCTCATTTAGTGACCTCCAGGCTTCTAGTGAGTAACAGAAGATGCATAATGGAAAAGCTGAAAAAGTGCCAAATGTTTAATGTGATGTTTGATCATAACACATATGTTAGCCTAAAGTTTTCAGACTGAACTTATTTGGGGGATGAGCTTAAGAGCTTGCATAGCTTTGGAAGGCTTCACGGCACTAAGTTTACCATCATACTGCCACTGCTCTGATAAGAGATAAAAACAAGGTGCCTCTTTTCTAAATACAGTGGTACCTTGGGTTAAGTACTTAATTCATTCCGGAGGTGTTCTTAACCTGAAACACCACTTTAGGTAATGGGGCCTCCTACTGCCGCCGCGCTGCTGGAGCATGATTTCTGTTCTCATCCTGAAGCAAAGTTCTTAACCCGAGGAACTATTTCTGGGTTAGCGAAGTCTGTAAACTGAAGCATCTGTAACCTGAAGTGTCTGTAACCTGAGATACCACTGTATATTAGGCCAGGCCTGTACAATTAGGGCTTATGTGCACCTCAGTTTCTCCCTCTGCTTTCCCTGGGGGAAACTTGCAGTTTAGTGCTGACTCAGAACAAACAGCAATCAAGTGTTCTGCAGATCACCAATTTAGTGCTTAAGAGCAGGTTTCCTGGGGGAAAGCTGCAGGGCAAAGGCAAAGCTGCTTGGACCCATGACTAGAAAGTATGGAATAAGCAGAAAACCACTAGGACCCAGGCTTCCTGGGCATGGGAAAAGCAGAAGTGTGGGAGAGCTTTACATTGGCATTTGGTTGCACACTGTGGAAAGCGGGACTCATACTCTCCAACATTTATCTGATAAAAATAGGGATGTCCTATTCTATTATTATTATTATTATTATTATTATTATTATTACCCCACCTATTTGACTGGGTTGCCCAAGCCACTCTGGGCATCTTCCAACATATATAAAAACATAACAAAACATTAAAAGGCTTCCCTAAACAGGACTATCTTCAGATGTCTTCTAAAGGTTGTATAGTTACTTATCTCCTTGGCTCAGGGATCACATAACTTCATACCCGCCGATGAAAATAGGAATGGCCTATCATAACATACCTTCCAACATCTCTCTGATGAAAATAGGGACATCCTAAGAAAAACCAGAACATTCTGGGATCAAATGAGAAAGTGGGAAGGCTTCTGTAAATCCAGGACTATCCCTGGAAAATAGGGACACTTGGAGGGTCTGTGGACTAGATAAACCTTTGGTCTCATCCATCAGGACTCTTCTTGTGTGCTTAGAAGCACAGCCCCTCTCACAAAGAACAGATATCTTCCTATATAAACCAATCATTTCAGGTCTTGGACTCTTAATGTGTTCCCTATTGCCTTCATGTTGATACCTCATTTTATGTGGTTACATATTTATTTATGTGCTCATAAACAGGTTTAATTGCCCTGTGGTTCAAAAGCTTCACATATTCCAACTACGGCAGCAGACTGCATTCACAATGTTTTTGTTTGTTTTCTATTTGTTTTTATTACTGCAGAGTACAAAATGAATGCAAACGGCATGAACATACAGATATAGCGTCCATAAATTTCTACAGAAATGACTATTTTCTTCAAGCACCAGCATCCATTGTTGACTATATCGGTGGCGCACACAGATAGATTGATTTCTTTAAGGTACCGTAAGTTAAGCTACTGAAACTCCTGAAGTAGGAGGGTGAAAAAATACAGCGGCAAAGCAAATTCGTATGGATAAATAATTGAATTCACTTCATTTTTTTATTTCAAGAGAAACTGCTGCTCTTTCTCCACCAATTCATGAATGCATAGGAAGCTGCTTTGGAGTCAAACAATGGTCCATCTAATTCAGTATTCTTGACATTGATTGGTAGCAGCTCTCCAGGGTTTCATTCCCAACACTTCTTGGAGCTGCTGGGGATTGAACCTGGAGCCTTCTGCATGCAGAGCAGGTGTACTACCACCAAGCTATGGCTATTCCTCATATGCAAACTTCCTGGCAGTGCACAATATTGCCTCTGTGACTTTCATATCTCTGCACAGCTGTAGGAGTTTTGCATATGTTTGAGGTTTGAAAATCCTGCACAAAAATAAAATAACTGTTACTACTCCTATTATTATTTAATAAGTTAAAACAATATACTATTTTTTAAAAGTACAGTCGTACCTTGGTTGATGAATGCCTTATGACTCAAACATTTTGGCTCCTAAACTCCGCAAACCCGGAAGTGGGTGTTCTGGTTTGCGGATGTTCTTTGGAACCCAAACATCCGTTTCAGATTTCAGCATTGTTTCTGGGACCAATCAGCTAGTCGGAAGCCCCGCCTTGGTTTGTGAACGTTTTGGAAGCCGAAAGGACTTCTGGAATGGATTCCGTTCATCAACCAAACTGTATTTAAAACAAGCATTTAGATGAGGAACTGTGTAGGCCTGATGTCTATAATGAGCCAAAATAGGCAACTGGGATCATTGGGAAGCTGGAAAGTGAGGGATGTTTGCAGTTAGAATTACACACTTATTTGGTTTTATTGCCATTTTCACGTCAGGGATTAAAATAATAATTCAGATCTCTTTTCGCAATTTGGGATACCAAACATGTCACCTGTAGTGGTTTGTCAAGCAACGTACTACTCAAAAGGTTTTTTCAATATTGGAATATCTCACACATGTACCTTGTCATTAATTTATTTCCCTTTATATACTTAAATGTGGTTTTCCCCCCCCAGAAGTGTGGGAGGGGGCGGGGGTTGAATTTGTTTTTAGTTGTTGATCTCTAGAGCTTTACTGACACCACCCTTGACAAACTGACAATATATCTTAGTTCATTGCAGAATGCAAAAAGCGGAGATGATTATGAAACTGTTTGTTGCATGTTCATTCAGTTTGTTGGAAGAAACAGTGTTGTATCTCCAGCAACCCACAACTTGCTCTGGGACAACCTGTTGAGAAGTCCGCTCACCTTCTTGCTGCGGCAGCATTGTGGCCTGGCACAATGACACCTCACCCTGCAATCTGGCAGGTTCCTGTTCACTGGGACTCTCCAGCAAGCAGGATAGCCAAAATGCTCACCTCACCGGTTGGAACCTAAATTCAGGCATGCCTTCAAATTGGCCAATGAGAGCAGGTCTGGGAGTCAGATACCTCCCTGTGGGCGGGCCTAATGGAGCACCCAGAAGAAGTATTATATAAACTTAACTATGACTTACCTGACTGGAACACTCTGATTAATAATAATAATATGCATGGAATGTTTGGGGTTGTGGTGGGGAAAGGGGGTTTATATGTTTGATGTACAGAATGCAAAAATAAAATTATAAAGTTAGCAACTTTTTGTAAAGTTATAAAAAAATAATGAGGCAGCCAGATGCACTTCACTAGGGAGGACATCCCACAAAAGGGAACCATGACCAAGAAGGTCAACAGTGTCTCTCTTGCCAATATATCCATCAAAGCTCTGCTTGCATTTTAGAGCCCTCAAGAATTGGAAGTGGTCACTGGAGAGACAAGGCTATAATCTATGGGGGAAACTTTAGGAAACAAACATCTTATTTGACATTGCTGTGATATTCTGTCTCCTTGCTAGACTGCCATTGTTTAAAATCTAGCCTTCCTCCATATGTGTGTGGCATTGTTGTTTTTAAACCATTTCCTTACCTTCTCCTTTCCTCTTGGAATGCTTTAAGGGGACAGTGATTCAGAATGACTGTAATGTAATGGAAAAAAGAAGTTGCTTCAGCTTGCAAAATGTGATCTTCTGAACTTGTACCCACTTACTCCTTAGCCTCATGCTTCATGGCACTTGTGCTAGAAGTAACTTGCCAACATTAGAAGAGGGTGGGAATCGTCAGCAGAATTGTACTTTGGAAATTACCTCCGATTGAACTGGAAACCAAGTCATGTTTGTCTTAAAACATTACCAAAGCAGGTTTTAAAGTTTTAAGGGGAAGGGCCAAAGCTCAGTGGTAGAGCATCTGTTTTGCATGTAGAAAGTTCTGGATTCAATCCCTGGCATCACCAGATAGCCTGAAACCTTGGAGAGCCACTTTCAGTCAGTGTAGACCAGTGGTGGCCAAACGTGGCTCTCCAGCTGTTGTGGGACTACATTTCCCATCATCCCTGACCACTGGTCCTGTTAGCTAGGGATGATGGGAGTTGTAGTCCAAAACAGCTGGAGGGCCAAGTTTGGCCACCACTAGTGTAGACAATGCTAAACTGGATGGGCGAGTTTTCTATGTTCCTCAAGGTTCATATAATTGCATTAAGTGAATGGTAGGGCAATTCATATCAACTAGGTATTTCCACTGAGTCTTTTAGCATGTTGTTGACTTGAAGTGCTACCTTCCTAGACTTTCAAGCTCTAGGTCAGGGATGAAACATTTGTGGCAAACCACACGTTGTAGGAATCCAGCTCCCATTATCCTTGACCATTGGTCATGCTAAGATGGGCTGATAGGAGTTGGAGTTCAATAGCATCTGGCTGGCTACAGGTTCCCCATCCATGTTTTAAGTTCCATTTAGCTCTAATCTACACCAGGAATGGGGAAACTGTGGCCTTGCAGATGCTATTGGACTCCAGCTCCCATCAGTCCCAGCCAGCATAGACAAAGGTCAGTCCAGCTAAATCTCAAAGGCCACAGGCTCCTTATCCCCAATAAGCTAGGGACTTATGCACTAGACATTTCTCCATAATTGACACCATTCACTCTCTCATTTATCCCCGAGAATCTATTCCTCCAAAACTGTTCCTGTGTTTCTTCAGCAATGACCCCCTTTTAAAAATGTGTTGGTGTTTATAGCTTCTTTTTAAAGCAGTATTTCTCAAACTTGGGTCCCCAGCTGTTGTCGCACTACAGCTCCCATCATCCCTAGCTAGCTGGACCAGTGGTCAGGGATGATGGGAGTTGTAGTCCAACAACAGTTGGGGGACCCAAGTTTGAGAAACAAACTTTGAAAGTTTTGTTTGAAAGCTTTCATTACAATAGTGCGTTCACTGTCTCTATCCTTTCTGCATCCGAAGGCTTGAAGAATCCTCTTGTCACAAGGACATTGCTGAAGCAAGTCCTGAAACAATTTTGAATAAAACCAAATTGAGAACTGTACAGCTCTACCTATCTTCCTGGTAGCACGTTTAGATAACAATTGTACACTAAAGTCTCCATATATGGCTTGGGACCTTTGTTTAAAGCTTACCCAGCCTACTGGTTAATCCAACCATAGGATGAGGTTTCTTTTACAACATTGGATATTTTAATGCAGTTTGAAATAAACAAAAAGAATTAGTTTCCACATGGGACTCAACTGTAGAAGATAAAGGTTTGGAATTAGAGAGCTCCTGACCAGGAGTCTCTGAAATTGCAAAACTAGCATGCATAAGGAGGTGAATGTATTTCAATGAGTTTTGCTAGGTTTGATCCACAATATTGCATCCAGCAATAACTGTGTTCCCAAAGCCTATTTCTGAGGGTTTATGAAAATAAGACTTTAAATGGATGGTACATCAGCTACAAATATCAGCATGTTTAGAAGGGGGAAATAAGCTTCACTCTTTTATAGCAGGCTTTTTAGTTTATTAGAAATTCCAGGCATTACCGTTCACCTCAAGTGTAAAGGACTGTCTAAGGAGTTAAGGTTTTCGATTATGGTGCGGCCACAAAGTCCCTAGAAATAATTCAGTGATTTCAAGAGCAAAACTATTTCCTATTAACTTCAAATCCCTCCTCACAGCAGCTCAACCCTCCCCTTCCCACTGTATTGTTCATGGAAAGTTGAAGACAGGGGCACAAGCATCTAAAACTCCTGCGTGTTTAAATTAAGAAAATGTGTCTGCAAAATTAAAATAAGCATAATATGAATTTCTGCTGTGATATGATTGGAGAAATTGTCTCCATCAGGCCTTGTGCTTTGGGAGGAGAACCAGACTGATGCTATTCAGCAGCTGTGCTGGGAAGCAAGCGTGCAGAATAGCAAGTCACTAAGTGTGAACAGGCAATTAGGGAGCAGCTCAGTCTGTACCTGAGCAACAGATTGCTGAGGGCGAGTAACCAAGCCAGTCAGACGTTTAATAGGACCAGTTGTACGTATACTTCCTCTTTGCCTGAGTGGGTCCCAGGAGTAGGATACTCACACCCCCAGATCCTGACAGGGAAGTGCTCCATAGAGGTAGGTAGACCCACAAGCAGCTTCCTTTTTATTAAGCTATTTGAGTTGCTACCTTCCACCCAATCCCAGGTTTCCGAGCTTTAAGAAACATAGTTATGATGCACCAAGGCCGGACAAAACAGTTATCCAACATGCTTTACATGATGTGTGAACAAACCACGTTTGGACTTAGCTTATGGCATGACAACTTGGGTGCCGTACAGTCTTCTGAATTTTTGGAGAAATCCCAGTCATGGGGTATGTACCTCGTTAATACTGCTTTGCCCAAATACTGATTTGCCCACACCATCACTGAGTTCCTCATTATGCATGCCAAATGCATTATTATTACTATTCTTTATTGAATTTATATACCGCCCTATACCCGGAAGTCTCAGGGCAGTTCACAGAGCAAAATCAAAATATAAAACCAGAAAATATATAATCAAAACAAAAACAACCCAATAATGCCCCCCCAAACCCCCACATTTTAAAAGGGCATAGGATGTCAATGCATGAACAATTAGAAGTGGGGGAAGTACTTGGTGTCTGGCACTGAGTCTATGTGCTTTCCTTTCTGTTAGCTAATTGGCTGATGTTTGTTGTCTCCATCAAACTGACCCTAGTTCTACTGCTTCACCCACATAATGGTTGCTGTGGTTACTTTCTGTGCAACTGCACCAGGCAGCTGAGAGCTACACTGCACAATTGGCCAGTCTAGTTAGTGGAGCTATTGAACATGCTGCTGTGAACCCTAGCCTGTACCACAGCCCCAGAAAGTGGACACAGAGCGGTATGATGCCACCCACTTATTGGTGCCGTACGCAGGCACTAAGAGGTAAACTAGGACAACAAAACAATCTGGAGCCATCTCTATCCTTATGGCACTTTATTTCTCTAACAGAGGCAGTCAAGACTCAATATTTCGAACATTTCTCCACACTGCATACCTCACAGAGATATAGTTGTGAAGACCAAAGTGTGGTTTACATAAGTGCTCAGGAACACAGATAGCTCAGTTGGTAGAGCATGAGACTCTTAATCTCAGGGTTGTGGGTTTGAGTCCCATGTTGGGCAAAAAGATTCCTGTATTGCACGGGGTTGGAATGGATGACCCCCTTCCAACTCAACAATTCTATGATTCTATGAAATGGGGCAACCTTTTTGCCAGCCATTTCTGAATGGCTGGACTATGTTCTTTAAAGTAATATTGAAATCATTGACCTCCTTCTTTGAATTGCAAACGAATATCAGCATAAAGAAGAAAGATATTCTATTGAAAATTTGAACACTGTTTTCATTGCTCTATAGTACTGTTAAAATCCATTTTAAAATAATTGTCAAAAGGAGCATTTTTTTTTTAAGTTGAAATGTTCAGTAGAGCATTAGGAGATTATAATAGCTGGGAATAACAAAAAACAGGCACAAAAGGGGCAAAGCAAATTTCTTGGTGGGTGAGCAGCATTTGACACATTAAGGTCTCTGAAAGAAAAATAATATTATATCCCACTAAAACTGCCATTGTAAACACTATTTTTCTCTGAAAGAAGTCATCTTTTTCACAGAGTGGCTCAAGGAGCCAACCCTCAGTGGCTGAGTCTCCTTCTTTTATTCTGATTGGCTCTCTACAGAACAAAAATGTGAGAAACCTTCTTCTCAGTGGCTAAAAAGTTCCTGTTTCATACTGATTGGGCAAGGTTGGAACGTGGCTTCTCTCTGCATGTGAGGTGCTTCCCTTTTCTCCTTAGTGGATTGCCAATGGTCTGTTGCTGTGCCAGATTTATGTATAGGCTAAGTAGGCTGAAGCCTAGGGCCTCTAAATCTAGGGGGCCTCGTCAGCCCTCCTGCTCCCCAGCGGGCAGTCTCTCCTCTCCCAAATTTGCAAACCCAAGACTTCATGCCAGGGCAGGGCAACTCAGGCCTCTAAATCTAGGGGGCCTCACCAGCCAGCCTTCTCCCCAGTGCCACAGTCTCCCCTCTCCCCAAATTGTAAACCCAAGACTTCATTCAAGGGCAGGGCAACTCAGGCCCAGCAACTATTAGTGGGGCCCAATTTGAAGCAGTGGGGTGCAACGTTTTTTTTGTAGGGCCCCATTTCACAGCCAAAGTCTGCAAAACCTTATAGATAGAAATAAAATCCATCTAGATTGCCCTGGTGCAGGGGCTCCCTTAGGAGTGGCACATGGGTCCAATTTGGCCCAGTTGCTCCAATTGCCTTAAGGTCAGCCCTGATGAGACTTGTCAGCGGTTGTTCTGACAAGCCCTGCACCTTCTAGGTCCCTGGTGTCACTATTCAGAGTACAGACTCAAGGACTTGTTATGGAAATAAAGGGGGGAGGCTTATTGGAAATCAGTTTTGTCACCTCTTCCCTGCCAAACCCCAAGACAATGAGCCCAGCCATCTTTTATTCACAGTCGCATAAGCACTACACTACAGCATGGCCATAAACTTGTACGTTCAACCGCTGAAATATACACCCAATATGTAATAATGGAGATTTATGTTACTGCTTTATGAATGAACACTGTGTTTTATGAATGGACTCTGTATTTTGTGAATTACCTAAGAGCCACCAACAGGGAGCTCTAGAATCTGACAGCTAACCAATTGGGTACTACCAAACAGTGACCCCTATTACTGAAAGCAGGTAACCAGCAGGGAAAGCTTCAGCTCAGCCTTTGCACTGTTGACTAAACATCCCCTGCTGTGCAGATAATGGAGAAAGCTCATAAATTGTATCCCTTCTGGCATCCTGGCCAACTCTCTTACACTGGTGTAAACCCTGGTGCACCAGAAGCACAGAATAGCAGCAAATAAAATCCGCTCATACATCAGCAACTGATAAGACTTGTCAACCAAAGTCTTCTTCCAAATTCTTCCTAAATTATAAAGCTCCAAAATACAGGCCAAAAAAGAGCAGGTCTGGGAAGAGCCAGGCATACAATGGGCACCACCAGTGAAAAGGCCCTGCTCTGTATAACTCCTGTCCTGTCATTTGATAGGGTGCCCACTTGTCCTCTTTCTTGACATGGAATGCTCTTTATTGGAGTCTCCAGGTCCAGTACAAAGACCATAAGAAGGGAGAGCAGGGACCTTGAAGTTCCCAACAGCTGTTAATCAAGCGAGCAAGCACACAGGTCACCTTTGTCACAGTCAGGACGCCTATGTCCTGGCCAGGCCTGCACCCAATCTTGTTTTTGTACAATCTTGTTTGTCCTCAGTAACCAAAATTATATTGTTAACATATACAAGCAGAAAAGTTGTTTTCCTTCATTTCAAAGGAATTGAACAAAACAAAGTGGCACTAATAAAGAAAAGTTCCAAGGTAGCAACAGAATGCAAACTAAAAACGCTTTTGCAGTTCATCAAAACTATCCAGCAATATCAAGTTATAGGAAAACTGGTGCTATTAACAGTAATCCTTCTAGTTGGTTAATTGGTTTGACAACTTCCATGCACATGACGTGTGATGCTAATTATTTCCCCCAAGAGTTAAATGATAACTAATCAGAGGCAGCTACAGGAGAACTATGAGATTCAGGTGAGGGTCAGATGCCTTGTCAATCCCAGCAGGTATATAAAAGGCCTATGGCCTGCCCAGCAAGAAAGACTTGTGTATAGTATGCAGTTCTGAAAGGGCCACAAAGGGTAAATCACCCAAAAGGTATGCTGAAGAGTTTGCTAAAACAGTCATAGCAGATACAGCTGTTCTTAGTAACTCAGAGAAGGTTTGGGAACCTTCAAACTTCCAATAGGTCTAAAGTTTAACCTCAGAGGATGCTGAGCCATGGTTAAATGCCATGAAGGCTGAACTTGATTCCTTGGAGAGGAACAAGACATAAGCACTGGTCCCAGGCCTGCCCAGGCCACAAAAGCTTTACAAAGTTCAGTTACTGCAAAAGTTTTTCAGTGTTAATTTTATGCATTTTTTAAATTCACTATTTGTGACAGAATCAATCATTCCGTATGGAGAATCGTTGGACCACAACTCAATACGAAATTTCGATGAAGTCCCAGTGATTTAAAGGGGAATGAAGCCTCAACCACCTTCTGGACTGTAGACACAGTCTAGACCCCTGACAAAGGTGTCTTTTCAGCATTTTTTTATATATAAAAAAGAGAGGAAACAATGCTACAACAGCTTATGATTAACATATATGTTTTGCTTTGAAATGCAAGGATTTGGGAAAGGATTAAAAGTTTCCGAAACGACTTTTCACCTGGGAACAGAGGGAAATCACAGCAGCAATAAAGCTCAACAGCTAGTACTGAAACTTGATTGGATTTTCCACGGCGGGGTTCTTTCTGAGGCAGAAAGTTGAAAATGTGTATCTACATAGCCAGAGAGAGGGAACCTCACCCATTAAATAAAACTATAATATGCTGCGATGTAAATTCAATGTACTGCTTGGGAGTAAATAAAAAAAAGTCTGGGAATATTACTAATAAAAAAAGATCTGGAGGTGCAACACATTCATGAGAGAGGGAGGGAGGGGGAAACCCTTATGAGAGCTAGTAAAAAAGAGATGAAAAACAGTATAAGCAGCAGGAAACAGCATGTGGCTATTTTAGTGCTGCCTTTTCATAGCATTCTAGCCCCGCCTCCCATTTCCCCAAGACTATATGTAAGGCTAATATGCAGAAGATCTATTATTTTCATTAAGCTTAGCACTCTTTTCTTGCTTACGACTTCATGAAGGTTTGTTTGTGCCTGTCACTTTGATAGAATCCATAGTTATTAGAATTGATTGTAAATGAACTTGGGTCTAGAAACCAAGCCTTTTGAGGAATGATTGAGAGAGTTGGGTATGTTTAGCCTGGATAACAGGAGATGTGATAGCCATCTTCAAATTTGCAAAGGGCTACCACATGGAAGATGGAGCAAGCTTGTTTTCTCCTGCTCTGGAGAATAGGACCTGAAGCAGTGGATCCAAGTTACTTTCCCTTCTACACAAGTGCTGTTTCTCTTTTTCTTTCTCTCTCTTTTATTTACGTCTCACCATGTTTAGTGCACATATAATTATGTTAGGGTTACCAGATGTTCCCGGGGACAGTCCCCAGATTTCCAAATCTGTCCCTGGACAAATTCCATCCCCAGAATGTCCCCAGATCTGCATATCTGTCCCTGGGAAATGTGGCAGCAGCAGCCTCAGCAGCCCAGAGCCAGCCTGGTAGCGCAGTTGGCTGCGGCTGGCTTCAGGAGCTGCTCGCTGCCACCGCCACTGCCAAAGCGGAACCGGGGACATCCGGTGGTACAGATCTCCTGCCTCCTTCCCTGTTTGTTTTGACGGATCGGGGGAGGCTCAGGAGTTGTGGGTGGGCAGCCGTTGCCCAGGAGGGGCGCAAGGTGAGCGGTTTCTCTGTCAGGCAAGGTGCAAAGCCCTTCAGTAAAAACAAAGGGGGAAGTGGGCAGGAGATTGGGGGAGGCTCGGGAGTCATGGGTGGGTGGCACGCAGTTGCCCAGTTTTCCAAAACTCTGCGCATTTATGTTTCACAGGGTGCTAAAGAAGGGCTTTGCACCTTTATACAATATGCATGTGTGCTTGGGCCCAGGGTCTTTTGCCTCACCATCCCCACTACTGACTCCCTTTTGCTACTCAGCTTCCAAAAAAAAAAAAAAAAAAAAAGGTGTCCCTGGATTCATTGAAAAAAATCTGGTAACCATAAATTATGTACTTTTAAACTTTCAATTAAAAAAAAAAATCAAGAAAGGAGATTCCGACTAAGCATCAGGAAGAACTTTCTGACCATAAGAGCTGTTCAGCAGTGGATCCAATTCCTGGAATAGCCAGGCTAGCTTCCTGGTGAAGTAATGACCCTCTAAGTATGAGCTATTAAGGTAACAAAAGAAGTGGCTCTCTGCCAGGCCTGGGGAAGGAACGTGTGAGGTTACATCTCACTTCTTTCTGAACAATAGTCAGGGGCTAGGAATGCACAATCTGCACCAGAGAAAATTGATGTAACAGACAAAGGGATCTTTTGCTCACCTCTCATTAGTTCCAAATAACTAAGTTTGGAAATAATAATTACCTTCCTTGGAAAGTAAACTGGAAATAATAATTACCTTCCTTGAAGATCAATGAGATTTTTGAAGCAACAGGCACTGTTATATTTTACAAGTCATTTAAGGATAACAATTCAAGATTTATGAACAGACTATTCATAATATATTTAGTTTATGATTGATTAGTACAGTAATAGGATTTCAGATAATATGCTGTTTAATTTTAAGATAATGGTTAACAAAAAATGTGAGGAAGGTTGATAGAGAAAACAGAGAATTATATATGTACATTTGGGTAATTCTAAATGTAGAAGGGAGTTTTATATTAACGTGTGCCATCTACATATCAGTAGATTTGAACATGTAAGAGGTGCCCCCCTCCTTCATTAATTCTCTATATGTGGGACATTTCTTCAGAGTATCTATAACAATTAGGTAGATCCAATTTTCTGAGATGGTGAGAGTTCACTGGTCTGTAATCACACATCTAGAGCTGGTGAATATAATGCCATAGCTGCATAGAGAGAAAAGATACTTGGATAGAATTGCTATGTGAGCAATTCTAAGAAGTAAACCAGGCAATTCCTGTTTCAAACTGTGCTGTATATTTTAGAAAGGAAGGGATATTTTCTCAGGTGATGAAAAGTCTACTACAATGAAAAAGTCCAGTAGCTTAAAGGTAAAGGTAAAGGGACCCCTGACCGTTAGGTCCAGTCACGGATGACTCTGGGGTTGCAGCGCCCATCTCACTTTATTGGCTGAGGGAGCAGGCGTACAGCTTCTGGGTCATGTGGCCAGCATGACTAAGCCGCTTCTGGCAAACAAGAGCAGCGCACGGAAACGCCGTTTACCTTTCCACTGGAGCGGTACCTATTTATCTACTTGCACTTTGATGTGCTTTTAAACTGCTAGGTTGGCAGGAGAAGGGACCGAGAAATGGGAGCTCACCCCGTCGCAGGGATTCAAACTGCCGACCTTCTGATCAGCAAGCCCTAGGCTCAGTGGTTTAGACCAGTAGCTTACTTCTTCCTATATTAAGACTGTGCCTTTTCTGAGTGAAGATTTCTTAACTTTAGTTTTTATTAATTGCACCTTAGTTGGCCAACTAGTGTCTCATCCAGACTTTCTTTTGTACCATGTTTCTAGGCATAGGTCTTAGCTTCAAAGCTTCGTGTCTAAGTGGGGTTTTATTTTTTGGTCCTGGCACTTTTGCCAGGAAAACCTGTTTTACCGCTGAATTGGAGCAAATGGCAATCTTTTTCTACGGATTGCTGTTCACTTTGATTCAGTGAAGAAATGTGGGTTTTCTTGGGGAACATACTGAGACAAAAGTGTAACAAAACTGCTCAGACACAGAGCTTTACAGCACAGTCCTGTGCCTGGAAAGTGCAGCACAAAAGGAAATCTGGATGAAAACTAAATTAATGTACTCAGGAATCCGAAAGCTCCTCTCTATAAATATGTGTGTGCAGCAGCTGTACTTTTAGACAGTCAGATAATCTCAACAGATTTAAACAACCAACATGCTCACTCCTTTGTCCATTTAGTGTTGTAGTAAGGAAGAGAGATGAATAGATTTTCGAGTTTTACTTTTGGAGAAGAAAATTATACAGAGTAGTAATGCTACATATATGCCTTTCTGCAACATTCTTATATATATATATTGCAGCAGTACATGGGAAGGCAAGAACAAGATAATATTAGAAATCCTTATATTACGAGTGTGTGACTTGAGATTTGTGTGTCAACGGCCTCTAATTCATGAATAGCTTCAGGTGATTGAGAAAATATACTCACCGAAGATTGTCATGCACAGTGTTCCTGATCACATCATAAACCATCTCGAAGAGGATCATCAGTCTGAACATTCCATTACAGAAATAACTTTTCCTTAAAAAAAAAAGGAAGTCATTTGAGTGCTTAGAAGCCGACTCCTCAGCCTTGAAGACATGAGTATTTTAAAGCTTAACCTTTAAGCTCAATTATCTGTTAAATGAAAAACAGTGATGTTCAGGAAGAGATATATGAAGAGAATGCCAGCCCCCCTCCCAATAATAAAATAATTCTCTGACATTTTTATGCTTTCAGCATTTCATATCCTAAAATCTTCTCTCGGATTTCTTTAAGATCCAATGCTGAACACAGCAAGTTAAGGTTGCTAGTACATAAAACTCTTATTAAGAGACTTCTGTAACTGTAAGTTCTATAAAACTGGGCTGTTTATTTTATTGGCCCATGGTTGGTAGATTAATTTCTTGGGATTCTCCTAGGTGGTATCTGCTTGGGTTCTGTACTTTGAGCAGAAGCCCAACATGCATATTTATGGACTTGGTGCAGGGGTGGAGGAGGGGGGGTGCACTGGGGGCGGATCACCCCGGGTGTCACCACTGAGAGGGGTGACAAAATGCCGGGCGGCACTTACCACAGGGCCTGCAGCGTGCCCAAGCCACATGTCTCTCCTGAGAGTGATATGGTGGCTTGGGCACCCACAGGCTCCGTGCTGCCCCAAATGGTCCGCCCTCTGCCTCCCCCTCACCTGTAGGGTGGCTGAGTGGGAGGAGGCAGGCAGACTCCCTGAAGGCCCCGCAGAGTGTCATGCCCCAGCTCTCCCCACCCCCGATCGCCACTGGCTTTGTGCACTCAGTGGACTTGATGGGCTCCACTGCCATATTACAAATTACTTTTGCAAATCATCTCCTCTCCGAAATAAGCTTCTTGTTGACATCTTCATGTTTAAGAAGATTAAGTCTAAATATCCTAGCTTTTCTCCTAGGAGCTAAAGATGGCACATATGGTTCCCCTACCCCACCAACTTCACCATTTTATCATCCCACCATGTGAAGTACATTCAGTGAAAATGCTTGGCCCAAGATCCACCCATTGAGCTTCATGGTTGAGTGGGGATTTCAAGGCTGGGCCAAAAATACTGCTCTAGTTTCCCAAAATACTCCCACTGCAAAAACAAAGATTGATTTTTCTATAGCTTTTCTAAGGAGGGGAGAAATGTCTCTGAAATTTTTAGGAGGGGTTGCCACTTACCATATTGGGTCTTGCCAGGAAATGCATCCAGTGGGAACATGTGGAGAGAGCCTTGTACCTGATCATACTAGCCACACTTCCCAGAATGCCATGAGGTACCAAAAAGCAAGCAAACCAAGTTGAAAGTCTATCTTCCATAACATTCAGTCAGATAGCAAGGAGACATCCATATGCAACTGGAAATAGTAAGATGTTAGGGAGCTATACATTTCTCTTCACCACTTAGCAGAGCATCAGAGATGGTGCATTCCAGATGACCAAACTACCTCAGCAAAAATTTCCTCCATTTTTATTATCTGGTCAAATGGAATTTTACCACTAAGCAGGTGCAGACATGTAGTAAAATTGTCATCTTTAACCATCCAGTTAATTGTCTTATTATCATGCAATTGCATAAACCACTGTGGGAAGTTACCATTTGGTGAATGAATGCCTGAAATTATGTGCGGATAAGTTAACTAAGGCATTTTGTGATGATCTCCAAAGTTTATTATTTGCATATTCCCTGATAAGTCTTTGCATCTTTAGTCAAATAAGCCTTTGAAATTGGTGAATATCAAGCATAGATATTCAGCACACAGCATTAAGCTGGCTTTTGACAAATCTGCTATTTCAGTCTTAGTCCTGACATTGTGTTTAGGCTATGGTTTGCCAATATCCTGAGGTCCAGGATGGTGACAAAATGTAGTTTCCATTTATTTGCTTCTAGGCACTAGCCTGTCTTGGATGACATGCTAAATCACACCTTGGTTTGGCAAGACCTCACACTCCCTAAACAACAGAATAATAACCTACCCTTTGTAAACTATGCTAATTTGAAATTAGTTTGGGAGCATTGGACTATGTTGCAAGACTTGCTTACTAAACCCAAGTTGATATTTCAGGTGCATCCCCATAAAAACTAACGAACACTACCTGCACATATTAAACTGCACTGTCAGAGAGCAGGCTGTAGCCTAGCCTTGGAAGTGCTAGTCTTGAACGTGGGGGCAGTTTTCTACATGAGAGAGACCACATCCCATCATTTAACACCTCCACTTACACTTTGAAGTGGCTGCTGATTGCATCTTTTGTGCCTCTCAGTGTTATTTTGGTACATGTGAATTATAGTATGGGACTGGGAGCAGTCATCATCATCATCTTTAAACATCTCAGCTCTGGTCTCCGAGTTTGCTCCTAGTAATGCTTTCAGAACAATGAGAGACGCTGCCCTTTTTGAGTTTCTTGAGGCATTGTTAGGCTGCTTTTGTGGGAATTTGAACCTTGGTGGTGAATACCCACCAGGCTTGCTTGAGAAAGCAAAGAGATTCACGATGGGTTACTTACTAGGCTTCAGGTGAAAAGCCAGACTCCAAGCAGCCAGTGCTCATATATTTTTACAAGGAAAGCAGATATTTTTGCCCCCTTATAGCCTGACTTGGCCCAGGAGAAAGGATGTTAACAGCTTGATTTCTTCCATCTCAACCCAAGAGGTTTCTTCAATGTTTATGTTAAGGATTCCCTTGGTTTTGCAAGAGTAAACCTGCTTCGGGTGTTTATATTTTATTAAGAACAGCCACCCCAACCCCTTTCAAGCATGCTTTATAAAAAGCACACATTTTTGTATTCGTTTTGCATCAGCAATGTTCTTTGCGCACAAATGAGTGACTGGCTTGACAGTTTGGTGTTTCATTACCCAGAGCGGAACGTATTTTTTGACTCTGCTTTCCTTCTCACAGGCACAAATGGTAAAATACGAGCCATAAAAAGTAATTGAGTTAACCATCTCTGCTTAGCATTTGGGCTTGGCAGCTCTGCCAATGCTGAAGGCAGGCCTTGTGGACACTGCACTGTAAAAGTTATTCCGAGGGCTCATTCTGTTACTGTGGCTTGTTTCCACTTCATTCAGTGGTGCAAAATTGAGATGCAGTTCAGATTTTTTAAATTCAGAATGTGGTTGCCCCTGAAAAACCACTGATTCATAGTTAACTCTGATGTTTCACTGGAGTCTGGAACACTGCAAAAAGCAGTCACATGATGGAGGTGAGTGGAGCAGCTGACCACAAGAAATCAGTTTGGCAGCTCCTATGTGTATATAATTAGTTCCTGGGTCAAAGTCTACTTGAAGAGGGAAGGAGGAAGCCCATGTGGGTCTGGAGACAGAGAGGTAAGCGTGCACACAATAAAACATTAAACATTAAAAAACTTCCGTCTATGGGGCTGCCTTCAGATGTCTTCCAAAGCTTGTATAGTTACATATCTCTTTGGCTTGGGAGCCGCAAAACTTCACAGCCTCCAACATTTCTCCGATGAAAATAGGGACTTCTTAAGGAAAAGTGGGACATTCCAGGATCAAATCAGAAACTGAGATGGCTTCTGTAAATCCGGGACTGTCCCTGGAAAATAGGGACACTTGGAGGGTCTGCCTCTGTCTACTTTGCTTAAAATATTAAACCATTTGTAACGAATGTGTAATGAACAAGATGTGCAACTCCCAATCTTTTCAGGGCAGAAACCTACAACAGAATGTTCTACCATTTCATTTTCAGGCCTTTTCAGATGTTCCAGAAGCTTACTTTGTAAAATGAAATCCACAGTTCTTTTAAGAAGAAGCTGTTTCTGTTCTGTCACCTATGGTACTACTTGGCGAATACTGTTTGCGCTAATAACTGCCTAAAAACAAATGTGTGTTTGCAATGCAAGAAGAGCCTGCTGGATCAGGCCAGTGGCTCATCTAGTCCAGCATCCTGTTTTCACAGTGGACAACGAGATGCCGCTGGGAAACCTGCAAGCAGGAGCCAAGCACAAAAGCACTTTCTTCTCCTGTGGTTTCCAGTTACTGGTATTCAGAAGCATTACTGCCCTAAACCATAGATACAAATCATGGCCACTTGAAGCCAAGATCATGTAAATTAAATTAATTACTTCCATTTGTATACATGATGGGTATATATGTGTTTAATATGAAAAAAAGGAAATGACTGTACCTTAAGAAAAGGTACTGACCGACTTCACTTGATTAAGAGATTCTGGCCTGGAAAATCATATATGATTATTAGAATTGTGGTTGCCTAGTAACACTTACTGAACATAAGCAGCGGTTACCAGCTTATCGAAGGTTTTTTTCTCTCACTTTCAGGCCTGTAGGAGAAGGGCTTTCTCTTATCAAGCAGTGGTTGACGGTTGGGGAAAATATGAAGCACCAGTTTTATTTACTTTGAAGAGCTTTGATGCTGCCTGTTCCCATGGCCAACCATGGCTGAAGACTTCAGGCAACTGTGAGCTTCTTCTAGGATACAAAGAAGGGAAGGGTTGAATGACTGCCTAATAACGATGGAGTTCTTCTTCCTGGGAAACAGACATCAAGCCAAGGTATTGTGAACAAGGATAGGGGAATTCAGCTTCTTGCAGATGGTCGCATAGGACCTACTTTGTAAATACTAAGAGCTTCGATAGCCACCTTGGCAGTAATTGGTGCAGTGACTGTGTGACAGAATCTAATTAATGCTATCTAATCATTTATGGGAGAAGAAAATGTCACCTAGGGTGCAACAGAGAGGGCCATCACAGGGTCTTCAAAGAGCCATTAAAAAGCAATAAACAAACAAATAAATAATGAACATCTAGGAAATCACCCCCACCACCAATCCTTTTGATTCCAAATGTTTTTGGAAGACAAAACATGGTGTCACCTTAATAATAATTGATAGTCACAGTTATGGCTTTCCAGTAATGACTCATTCAGCAAAAATCAGGGTTGTGGATATTAATTTGCCATCTATTGGATAGGTAGCTGGAGTTAAAACTGGATGTATATTCATTCCCTCCCCACCCCCCAGTGATGGAACCATAACAGTCTGCATTATGTGGGTGTGGGGAATATAAAACACTTAAATTAAAGGTAATTATTACTGTGTGCATGCAGGCCACCTAATCTCCCTTGGGGGAAAATTAAGTGCCATAAGAATATACTAAACATGATTAACAACTGTGGGATCTGGGCTCACCATACTAAGCTGAAGACCTAAAACAGAGCATAATTAGCAAGAGCAAACTCTGGCAAACTCCCAAGAGTGTACTGTGCCATGACAGAAAAGATTTTGGAAAACATTAAGAGCAGCATATAAATTGGAATTGCAGACAGTGTTGGAAAGGAAATTGGATAAATATGGAGGCATAGTTTTATTTGCAAACAAATTGCTTTCCACTGGCCATAACACATCCCTTGACAGAGATCTTCAATTAAATAGTCAAAGTAACCAGTGCAGTGTCCTGCATTTTTACACATGAATCTGACCCCCCCCCCCCACTTATTCCTAAATCTATCTCCAACTGCAAGAATATCCAGATTAGGACATTCTTACCCTGGATTGCTGCAGTAACACCCTATCATGGGATGTGGGTGTGTTAGAATGATCTGCCTAAAGCCTTGCCTGGGTAAAGGAAGACAAGTGACTCGGTTGAGCTGTGAAATGAATTGGTGAGAGGATGAGACAGCTTGTTGCTCTCTAAGTGTCCGTACTGATGGGTGGACTCTCTGCTTGATCAGCTGCAACACCACAGAGTTCTAAGATATAGAAGCACATAAGAAGAGCCCTGCTGGATCAGGCCAAAGGCCCATCCAATCCAGCACCCTCTTTTCTATAGCACCCAACGAGAAACCTACAGGGGTTCATAAAGGCAACAGTTCCCAATGGTCGCCCTCCAGAAACTGGCAATTAGTGGCTTATACAAACTCTGAAATGTTGAAGCTACATATAGCCATCACAATTAGTAGCCACTGATAGACTTATGTCCTACAACTATAGCTGATCACCCTTTAAAGCCATCTTAGGTACTGGTGGCCATCTCTGCATCTTGTGACTGCATTATAGGGCATACCTATGAGCTGTGAATACAGTGGACGCTCAGGTTGTGAATGTGACACTCAGGTTGCGCTCAGGTTGCGCATGCGCAAGTGTTGAAACTCGGAAGTAACCCCGTTCCGTTACTTCCGGGTTCAGCACGGTGTGCAACCCAAAAATGCACAAACTGAAGTGTCTGTAACATGAGGTATGACTGTAATATAAAGTAGCCCTTCAGTGAGACAGACAGCTGCCTGATTGATCTTTATCATGGGTAGGCAAACTAAGGCCCAGGAGCCGGATGCGGCCCAATCGCCTTCTCAATCTGGCCCGCGGATGGTCCAGGAATCAACATGTTTTTACATGAGTAGAATGTTCCCTTTTATTTAAAATGCATCTCTGGGTGATTTGTAGGGCATAGGAATTCGTTCATTTCCCCCCTAAAAAATATAGTCCAGCCCCCCACAAGGTCTGAAGGACAGTAGACTGCCCCCCTGCTGAAAAGTTTGCTGACCTCTGATCTTTATCATGATACCCACTTAACTGGGAGTAAAGCCCATTCACCATTGTGATGCTTAGGTGGGCTACATTGCAGTGAGGCAAGCCTATCTTGGTGTCTGTGAATCACCTCTAGCCAGTTCTGTATGGAAAATGGTGCTTCAGTACCAGATATGGCAATGTTGGTTCATATAGATTACTGCATTGACTTTATGGTTATGAAAACTTAGCTCTGATCTTGACACTGGTACATTAGTACAGGCTGTGATGTTAAAGTAGTGCAGACATATTTGTGACCCATCCTGGCTACTTTCCTGCCTGTAGGGTAAGCACCAAAAATAGAAAAATGTTTCTCAAAATAGCCCAAAAAGTCATGGGTACAAGGCCCATGGGCTCAAAAGGACTTCAGCACAGTTCTACCTCTTTATGTGGTGTGTACAGTAAAAGGATGAAATCCAGGGTCAAAATTCAAAGCATTAAGGAAGACTGTTCACCAGTGACCATGCTGTTCATGGTAAATAAATGTTAAGTGGTCCATTAGCTCAGTCCCGCAGAGATTCAGCAGGTGTCTTGTTTTAAATGTTTGCTGAAAACTTAGGTTATGTTGTCAGGGTAATGTAGACACAAAGAAAAAAGCATGTGTTTATAATTTTTATGTGTTTTTTAAATTGTTTGTATAGTTGCTGTAAACCTCTTTGACCTTTTTAAATGAAATTGTGATATTTAAGTACTTTTGTAAGTGAGTGAATGAATGAAATAAATAAATAAGAATAAGAAATAGTTTCAGCAGAGAGTTGGAGTCATTGAAGTCACCAGTTTTTTTGGAAACTGGGGCACACTTGCAAAACTTAAAAAGTGTTGTGGGCTCCCCTCACGTGCCACACACTTGTCACTGATTTTTGAAGACACACCTGTTTGCAATGACATTCCCTTGATCCCTCTGCTTGAGTTTCCTGTTTAAATTGCTGTGCTATTTTTATTTTATTGCATATTTTAATTATGGTTGTTGAATTTGGATGTTTGTGTAACTGTTTTTTATACTTTGCAAATAAAGCTTATTTTGGCATTACAGTGGTACCTCGGGTTAAGTACTTAATTCATTCTGGAGGTCTGTACTTAACCTAAAACTGTTCCTAACCTGAAGAACCACTTTAGCTAATGGGGCCTCCTGCTGCCGCCGGCCGCCGGAGCACGATTTCTGTTCTTAGCCTGAAGCAAAGTTATTAACCTGAAGCACTATTTCTAGGTTAGCAGAGTGTGTAACCTGAAGCGTATGTAACCTGAAGTGTATGTAACCTGAGGTACCACTGTACACGGTATAACAACAACAACAAAGCAAATGCCACAACCTATTCAATCGCCAACAACAGAATGCTTCTTTCAAGCTTGGTTTCGGGGGGGGGGTGGAGGGGGAGGGAACCAATGGGGTCACATGACCCCTGGTGTACTTCATACAGCAGAAAGGTACTGTAGGCGAACTGACTGTCCGATAGTTGTCTAAAAGCTTCAAGAATGACCCAAACACCACTTAAGCAAACTTTATTTTTGCTGAATTAAAAACACAACCGATTTACTGAGTAAAATTGAGAAAGCTAAAATCCAAATTTAATACAAGGATGAAAGACTATAAAGAAGTCTACGCAATTATTAAGAATTTGAATAATTTTGTCATGAATTACCCTTCAGTCAATGATTGTCTCTTTAATGGTGATCTCATTGACAAGAGTTCAGTTAATGCCACACAATGATATGCTCATGTTCTCATGAGTACACTTTCCTTAACAGGTGCATGAGGATGGAGGTCAGCGGGCAAAAACAGGAGAAGCAGTGACATTCTGTGCATATGAATTAATATGAGCTATTAGTTTTAAATGAAGTGGAAAAATGCTTGGAAAAATGCTTGTGCAATCAGAAGACAGACACAGGTGACAGCCTTCAAATATTTACATCCTTGTCCAGTTTCATAGTTCATCTTTAGCCTATATTTGATTGTGGCATACATTTACAGGTACTTCTTGATAGAATTAGCTTGGTGCTATAACTTAAATGCTCCAGGAATGAATACCGTAATTTTGTTAAATTCCAGTGTTTATTAGCTGTAAACATTTTCTGTGTCCTTAATTATAAGCATTATTTGTGACGTAGCCTTCACACTACTTTCATAAATTCCTTGGGTCAAGGTGGTGACAGATTTTCAGCATGAAGGAATTGTTTTTCTTGTGAATAGCTTCCCAAAATATATCTGTGTAATCTCAACATGCATACATGCTAGGACAGAGACATTATGATCAAGAAGACATTGTTGACTAGCATTTGAGACAGAGTGACCTTGGGCCAATCACTCTCAGTCTCTCTCACCCTACGTCACAGGGTTGAAGAGAGGATAAAACAGGGAGGAAGAAAACTATGTATGCCACCTTGAGCTCCTTGGAGGAAATAAATACATAAATAAATATTTTCCCCCATTCTTGTATTATCTTCCATTGGATGGGAGCAAATGCTGGTCTCTTTCCTATGCTATGATGATAACACCAGAATGCATGGCTTCCTGCAAGGAAGCCTCATTGTAGCATCTCCCTGACAACAAATAAGAATGTCAAGTAACATTTATTGGCATCACATAAGAACATTCAGAATACATTTAAAATAGATACGCCAGTGCGATCATGTTGCCACCCCAATGGCACAGCAATCCGCCTGATCTCTGAGGGTTTCCAGCAAGGGCAGGATCCTGTAGCATACTTCGGTGACAATAAAACAACTAGAAGAACTTAGCTACTGTCTTGGTGAGCTCCTGGTCTCTCCCCTGTAATAAGAAGTGCATAACCTCCATCTCTGGTTTCTTACATATTCATAATAAGAATAAGTGATATGCCAGTGTTGTACCTCCCAGAAAATGGTGCAATGCTGGTGTGGGGAGGAGCCCCCAAAGACTGGAGAGGAGTCACACTGCACAGATAATGTAAAACCTCTTTTAATTCTGTTAGGTTTGTTGTCTGAGAAGGTATAAATCTGTGGAAAGTAGGGATGAACCTATGGCCCCATTTCAAGTACTTTGGTGATCTGTTGGAGCTAACTAAAGGTGGTGCTAATGAGGCTGGATCTTAAATGAGTTGAGGCACAACTACAGTGTAATGCCCTCCCCTGCCCCCTGGCCAATGCTGGCTCAAGACATTTTGTTGCCTGAGGCAGAGAAGCAGACAGCACTTCCCCCTTCCCCAAGTCTAGGTGCATTGTATCTAAGGGCAGTTACATTATTTTGGCACCTGAGGCAGAAATTCCAACAAGCACAGCACCACTTTTCTGGCAGTAAAATATACAAGAATAATAAATTGAATATCTAACAATTTCCTTCCTGTCCTTTCATGACACTCAGAACTAGTTGTCTGTGGTGGCCATCTGACTTTGCCTGGTGTCAGAGCTGTCCCTGGTTCCTGTGTACAAACAGGTTCCATTCAAAAATGGCATACAGGTAAAACAAACCCCTTTCTTCAGCTGCAGTTCAAGTCAGCTTATTTTATTTTATTTTGCCACAATTTTCCTAGTAGAGATGATTCCCTGAGGTAGTTTCATGAAAAATGCAGTTATTCCAGTTTCTTAGGAAGGGTTAGTAATATACTTAAGTACTCACATGCCCTTGGCTAGGCTTTATCTTCATTGGCAAGTGCATAAATTGAAGGGAATATTACCAGAGACGAAAATGAGCAGTGGATTAGTTGTATTTGAGCTACCAGTGGTTATTAGGACGGTGTGCCCAGATCATGCAGATCTGAGTAACTTGTTTCAAAAATAGTACATTATTATTTTTCCCTTCTTACCCGCAGAGCAGAGTTAACCAATAGATAAATCTTGCAACTTTGCCTAGGGTGTGGTCATCACAACGGACTTTGTGTGTTGTATATATTACCTCAGTATAACTACTTGCACCATAGCTGTCAAGTGTCCCTTATTTGAAGGGACAGTCCCTTATTCCAGCGCCATGTCCTGCTGCTGTCCCTTATTGATGGATGTCCCTTAAATGTCCCTTAAATGCTGTCCCTTAAATTTCAAAGGAAGCAGCTCCTCTCCCTCCCTCCCTGCCGGCCAGGGAGGAGGGAGGCTCCAACTGTGTTGCTCACCCAATAAGAAGTCTAAGAACGACTGGGGGGTGGAGCTTGCATGTCTTGTGTGTGGCTAGTTAATGCAAGCTGAGGGGGTTTTTGAATGCGGGACGCCATTTTGTTGCATGTGCTGCTGCAAACTTTGCAGTGCAAAGCCAGGCCGGGGAGCCATCTTAAGTTGAGGCTGCATAGGCCTTGTGGTGCATGTGATTCAGATTCTATTCAGTTGAACCTCTGGTTACAAAGTTGGTTGGACAGTGTTCTCGAAGCTACCAGCATGAGTTTGACCAGACTGCAGGAGGACAGGAAGACTGGAGTGCCTGGAACAGGTGAGGCTGCAGGTCCCTTATTTTGACTGCTGGTCCCTTATTTTCAAGGCTGCTGGTCCCTTATTTTCAAATCTGTAAGTTGACAGCTATGACTTGCACTCCCATTAATGTGTCAGAGCAAGGTTGTGTATATTAGAACTTGCCGGGTTGCTGAACTGAACGGTATTCACTGCCAGGGACTTTAGCATCCCTTTATATCCTACTTATAGTTTTCTCTGCAATTCACTGACCAGACTCTCCATTTAGAACCAGTACCCCTGATAAGCACTGCAATTAAAAAGTGCATACTTGAGCAAAAACTAATGCAAAGTCATTAAGGATATGTAAAAAGCAATATATCAGCATATTAAGCAGAGACTCTAACGATCCTCAGAGGAGATAAGAAGACCCAGGCCACCTTAAAATCCTAGCATTAAGTTGTCTGCACATAGTGGACATAATTTTATATTTATTTCTTTAGAAAATAATAATAAGCAGTTTAATAATAACAAAATATCTAAGCAGTATACATAAAATAATAGCAAACAATTATCAATAATATACAGGGGAAATTGATTGTTTTTTTTAAAAAATAAAAAACAACAACACAAGTATGCATAACTATATTATATGTCTGGGTAGGCCTGCTGAAGTGATTTTTTTTTTTTTTTGCAGGTTTCTAAAACCATTTGAAACCCACCACATTTTGAGTTCCCCATCATAGGTAGCCTTGTAAGCATGTTGAAATGAACATGTTTAGAAACCTCCTTTCAGGACTTGGCACCAAACAAAAGGCTGTTGCTAGAGGGGATGGGGCCAAAATGCACTGCTCCAGGCCATGAACATTTTTTAATAATAATAATAATAATAATAATAATAATAATAATAATAATTTATTTATACCCCACCCATCTGGCTGGGTTTCCCCAGCCACTCTGGTTGGCTCCCAACAGAATATGATTAATAATAAAAGTGATAAAAGACCAGCATTAAAAACTTCCCTAAACAGGGCTGCCTTCAGATGTCTTCTAAAAGTCAGATAGTTGTTTATTTCCTTGACATCTGATGGGAGGTTGTTCTGAAGGAAGGTTGTTGCTTTTACTACCATTGATTGTCTCAAAGTTTGGATTCTGTTTCTGGCCCCATGTAGCTAAGGTTATTATTCCTATCATTTATGAATTGCTTCCTATGAAGCATCTCAATACAATGTCATAATAGAACAAAAACACACATAAAAACAATAGCACCTATTTTTCTTTTTTTAGAAAAACAAAAATACCAGTTAGCTGCAAAGAGGGATGGTAAGAGGATTTCCTGGGCCAGGTGCCTGGATGCCTCTGGAGGTGGGAGCAGGTACTGCCTTTGTCACAGCTTACAGTGGGGAGAAATAATTCACAGAGTGGTGCAAACTTCAACCAATTTTTAAGGAACAGACGAAGCCACAGGATAAATAAAACATGCAGGCAGATGACTGCGTATGCAAGGTGGCCGTGAGTATGTATAAGTAATTCCAGCAGCACTGCCTAATTAGCCCAGATAAGAGTAAAACCTCAGATCTTGAATTTTCCCATAAATATTTAAAAATTCCGCTCACTGAGGCAAGCACTGTCCTGAAAATAACTAAGCATCTCTCCTAATGCTGTGAAGTGGAGCTGTCAATAGCACCCATCTCCCGGCAATGATTAGCAGGAATAACATTCTCATTAGGAAAAGAAAGGGTTGCATTTGGATGCTTATTTCCCTGTGTGGGAGCTGAACACTACCGCTAATGTATTATTTGCTTATTGACTTACCCGTTAAACAATAGGTGGCTGGCAGTGTGTATTACAGCATAATTTGCGCCCCATGTAGGGGGAATACTGGACCAAAATAATCTCTAGTGCAGGTTAGCACATTGCCCATGAAAGCACTAACATTCTGGGTGGGCTGAAATTCAAGGGGAATATTCCAAACAACACATTATTAGGGGCTCAGTTTACATATGAAGAGAGATACAGTATCTTTCTGCTGACAGTATATGAAGCAACAGCACCGGGGATTGAGATTTTGCTTATCAGCTTGCAAAGTAAACATCCTCTGTATGAGAAGAAGAAGACCTATAGTCTCTTGCAGAGACAAAGCTTTTCCCCAAGCCTGAGAGCAGTATTCAGTTGTGGACAACCTTCTGGAGGCCAGATATAATGAGTGGGCAAAAGGAGCAGTGTTGTATTCATTCCAGCTCCACACAAATGGGAGGTTGCTACACATGCATCTCTCCACCCACCAGTGAAAGGCAGAGTGGTGTAGTGGCTAGAGTATTGGACTAGGACATGGGAGACCAGGGTTTCTAGTACTGTGGCCCTATGATTTTAACACTGTGGTGCCTCTGGTTTCCAGTTAGTATAGTCACACCTTGGATCCTGAACGCCTTGTGAGTTGAACATTTTGGCTCCTGAATGCCGCAAACCTGGAACCAAATCTGGTTTATGAATGATCTTTGGAATCTGAAGGTCCGACGTGGTTTCCGTGGCTTCCGATTGGCTGCAGGAGCTTCCTGCAGTCAATCGGAAGCCACGCTATGGTTTCTGAATGTTTTGGAAGTTGAATGGACTTCTGGAAAGGATTCCATTCAACTTCTGAGGTATGACTGTATATGGATCCAGTTTAAGGGATTGTGAAAGTCCTCCATGGTCTGGGAACTACTTACAGAAAAGACTACCAGTTCTCTTACATCTCCCCCATGTCAATAGAGATTATATTTCATGTAGCTCAGTTGGTAGAGCATGAGACTCCTGATCTTGGGATTGTGGATTTGAGCCCCACTTTGGGCAAAAGGTTCCTGGATTGCAGAGGGTTAGATTAGATGATCCTCATGGTCACTTCCATCTCTACAACTCTATGATTCTACTATCAGGATGACTTCTTTGGGGGTGCTTTTCTTGTGGCCTCCCAGAATGTGTTTAGTAGTAGATGACAGAAGCAATGAACAAGAAGGACTTTATGCTAGTTTCATAATAGGTAAAGGTACCCCTGCCCGTCAGGGCCAGTTGTGACCGACTCTAGGGTTGCGCGCTCATCTCGCTCAATAGGCCGGGAGCCGGCGCTGTCCGAAGACACTTCCGGGTCACGTGGCCAGCATGACGAAGCTGCATGTGGCGAGCCAGCACCAGCACCGCACACGGAAACGCCGTTTACCTTCCCGCTAGAAAGCGGTCCCTATTTATCTACTTGCACTTAGGGGTGCTTTCGAACTGCTAGGTGGGCAGGAGCTGGGACCAAATGGCGGGAGCTCACCCCGCCGCGGGGATTCGAACTGCCGACCTTTCAATCAGCAAGTCCTAGGCTCTGTGGTTTAACCCACAGCGCCACCCACGTCCCAGTTTCATAATACTTCTTCTGTTTATTTTCTTTGAAAGATTCGTTCCTAATGTGTTCAGCTTTCTACTGTTTCTTTTCAGTGGGAACCTCCCTCTGCTAAGTTGCTTTTTAATTTTTTTTTTTTTTAAAGTAAGAAGACATATATTCATTTATTCATGTGTGTATTTCAAGGCTCTCAAAGTGACTTACTGATCTGGTAACAGTACAATAAAGCACAGTAACATTAAATCAAATCAGATGATGTTCAATTAAACAGTCAATAGCAGCATCCTTAACAGCAAAAATTATGCCTTATACACAACCACTTGAAATGCTGTTCCACTTTCACAGAGGAAAAGCTGGTTTGAGAGAGGAGCTTGGAGTTGGAGTTGCTTAACCCTTTCCCTACATGATGTTTTTTCCATGCAGTTTGTCAGATCTTGTGACATCGCTCTGATCCCAAAATACAATGGCCTGGTTCTCATGTCACTGTAAGCCAAACTCCAGGGGTGATGAACCTGTGGTCCTCTTGCTGGATTAGAACTTCCACCATCCCTGACCATTGGCCAATGCTGGCTGGGGCTGATGGGAGCTGGGATTCCTGCAATACCAGGAAGGGCAAAAGTTCCCTACCCTAGTCTTAGCAGGACTGTGAAAGTGTGCAGGCTCCTGGAGAGGTTCCCCAGTCCTTTTTGCTGCTGTACTATGCTACACTGAGTTAAGCCAATTAAACTCAATGGATATGACTTCTTGGTAGCTATATATGGATTTGCGGACTTCCGGGTTGGCGCCTCCAGCAATGGCTGAATTCCTCTGATCGGGAGGAATTTGCTTAATGGAAATTAGGGTCTGGCCGCCACGGTGAAGGCGGGGACCCACCAAAAATCACAGGCGGGAGAAGCCTGTGAACGTGGGATTCGGCTGGCACCTTTTGCGCCTCCCCTACTCATGGGGAAACCCGGTTTCGGGGATCCGGAGCGCGGTGGGGTGAGTGGCGCAGTGCTTCGAATTGACTGCTTCTTTCACGGAGTGAAGCCGCATAGCTGTTGTCGGAGAGCGCTGACTTTTTCCTGTGGACAATTTGATCTTAAAACAACTACCCGTGAGTAGAACGGAAAATTGGACTTTTAAACGTCTTAATTTGGCACCGAAACGGGGAGGTTTAAAACAGGAAGTCCGCCTTCCCCTTTTGTAAATAGACTGAAGCAAAGAGGCTGCAAGCTAAAGTCTCGGAAAGTCTTCTGTAAAGGATTAAACCTCCATCGGTTAAAATCATTAAACCCCCCCTTGGAAGCAGGAGAAGAGGGGGAAATTTTGGATCGTGTAAGCCTGCAGGAGAGAGAGCGAAGAAAGATAAATTACCACTGGAAACGGGCTGCTAGTAAGACTGACGTTTTGGGAAAGTTCATTGACTGTGAATAAAACATATGTGGACAGATAGCAAATAAGAGAAATATATTGTTTCCATTGTTTCCTTCTGCATTTAAAAAGGAGTAAAAGTAACCAAAAATTGAAACTAATTTTGTTGCTTGAACTGTGTTTAAAAGGATTGATACAAATAGAAATTGTTTCCCTCTAGAGGGAGCCTTTGAAACTGTTACAGGAGTGGAGCTGGGGGGATTACCAGCTGCAGAGATAAAAAACTGTGAGAACCAGGGATTGACCTTGGATTGGTAAGAATGTCGACAGAGGAAGCCTTAGTGATTGCATTATGCAAGATAAGTGCTTCATTGGAACAGCTTCAGAAGAAGACAGATGTGATGACTATCAAAAATGACAATTTGGGACAAAAAGTGACTGATTTGGGACAAAAAGTGAACATCTATACAGAAACTCTTCAGGAATTGTTTCAGGAATCTACTTTGACATAACAAATTGTTGAGAAGGCAAGGGAGAAAGTTGTTGTTGAACCTAAAGTAATACAAGTGGAGAGAGTCCCAGTCTTACAGAGGCAATTTGATGAATATAAGTTGTTGCCTTCTATGACTGAATTTAGAGAAAGTCAGATTTAGAGGATTGGAACCCTGCTTGGATTTGAGAAGGAAAGTTGGATAGATTCCCTCATGCAGGGATGTACTGATCTTTGGGATTTGGACTTGGGCCAGGAGGAGATTGGAGTTGTGGGGACTTTCAGTTTTGGAGGGATTTTGAAACACGTCCTGAAACATCTTTTGGACTATAGTGCTAACTACGGAGATTTGGCTGACCTGTCGAGAAGGAATAAAAACATTGCTAGGTTGGAGCTTCCCTGAGATCTACTCCTCGGCATCAAAGGAAGGAAATTAAGAACAAGATCAACAGAAGACAAAGTAAAGTGCATGTATAAATATGAAGAAGATCTGCAGAAGGGACTTGGAAAAGAGTTAAGGGCCTCGGACAGAAGATCACCAGGTTGATGGACCATATGGAATAGACGGAAAGGACTGGCAGAATCCGAGACCAGGGAGAAGAGACGGTGGAAGAAGATTGGAAAAAGTTTAAAGTTTATTTATAGAAATATTGTAAAATTAATGAGTGTTAGAAAAATGTTGGAATGAAATTATATGGCTTTAGTAGAAATGTTATAAGGAGTTAAGTATAAATAAGTATTATGGTATTAATGGAAGATAAGGTTAAAATAAGTTAAGATAATTATATGACAGAAAATAGAGAAAGAGGGAAAGGAATTGCTGAAATAATAGAAGTGGAATACAAAAAGGGAGGTGAGAGGAGGTCGATGAAACGAGGGAATGAAAGATAGGGCATTGAAATGGTATGATGTATGTTTTTTAATTTTTTTATGTTTAGTTTAATGTGTTAATGTTGTGTTGTGCATTGTTCATATATTGTATTGTATTTTATTTCTTTTGTCTTTTGTCTTTTGTCTTTTTTCTTTTCTTCTTCTTTTCTTCTTTTTTTTGTAAGGTTTAAAAGTAATAAATATTATTATTAAAAAAAAAGCTATATATGGATTTGCACAGTAAATCTTATATACACTTCTGCTGTATTCAACCTGTATCCTGGATGCCCTTTCATTCTAGTAAACAAATCATAATGGTCAAAGATGCCCCAAGAAATCTATCTTTTAACATCCTTCTCTAATTTGCTGTTGTACCCTTCCCCCCCCCACCAAAAAAAGTCAGGGTCAGCACCCCCTGCCCCCCCCAAAAGGGACTTGGAACAATCTTCTCTTTTTCTTCTCTAATTGGGAGTAAATTTTCATCTTGGCAGAAGATCTTCCATGAAAATCTCATTAACATTAATAAGGATTGTGCATATAAGCCTCTGTTAAGGAAGGTGAAAATTTACCCCTTGCTTTCAACTGCGAGATTCAAATTGGTTCCTCTGCAGCCCAAGGTTATTTAATCTCAGCAAAAAAAAAAGGATTAAAAAAATTGACATTCTAAATGTTGAGGAAAGCATTTCGAGTTACTCCCCCCCTTTCCTATTCAGAAAGTTATTTTCATTTTCGGTGTGGCATTCCTTTATGATAAAATACATTTTTAATTATTTTTAAAGACAATTTTGGTAGGCAAGAGCTGACAAATATCTGAATAAAATGTCCGTGCATAGAATACAGAGGGTGGCATCTCAGATTGTCATAGGCTTGTTTTCATTATCTGTAACAATTTCCCAAAAGGAGGGATGAGGGAGGGTTTTGCTACAAAACATCCCGTTGTTCAGAATCCAGGCTTCTGCATCTCATAAGACTGTCATTGATCCTTGGAGGAAGTTGAGCCTATGAGAGCCCTTTCATCACATTTAATTCTGTTATGAGATAAAAAAAATAATCAAGTGACAATTGACAAAATTGTTCTTAGTTGGGTTAAAACAACGCATGCGTGCGCGCACACACACACATATTTTTAAGCAGAGAAATCTTTTTAAAAGTAGTGCTTATTTTCCTAGTTTATAAACAGTAAATGTTGCCTCCAGATCTGACAAACAGTAAAAGAAAGCAGAATCATTGAGCATTTAAAATGATTTTTTTTTAACGCAATTGTCCTTCTTCCCTTACAGGAACTAATAAAAATCAGGCTGTCTGTTAAATCCTAGCACATATCCTGCATTCTCAAGAGAAGAACAAACTCAAGCAGCTGCCAGGATTATAAAGGCTCATCGGTTCTTATCTGATGGATAACTTGGACTTGCACTAGCATTACATACACTGGGGACCTGTACGGGGTTTTTTGGTTTTTTTACAAGGTTGGATTGTCTTTAAGCAAGGAATAGCAGAGACATTCCATTCTACCCTGCAGGAACAGAAATATGTTATATTTAATTGCTATGCTGAAAATACTGCAATGCTAAACATTTGTCCTACGTGTGTGTGTGTGTGTGCACATTCAAATATGCAGACCAAGATTCAAGTGTGGTATTCATAGATTACAGAACTCATCTTAATTCCAGTGTATATATTTTTAGATAGAACAATCTGCTGTCTAAATCAGAGGTGGGGAACCTGAAGAACGTCAGCCCCAGCCAGCAAGGCCAATAGTTTGGGATAATGAAAGTTGTTGTCCAGTAATATCCAGAGGACCACAGGCTCTAAACTAGCCTACACACACACACACACACACACACACACACACACACACACACACCTGTTTCCAACAACCATTACCTGACACAACTCTGATGGTTTTTGTTAGTGATTATGATTCAACTGTTCCGAATTAATGTATCCTGTAATCAGTTCCCATTGGGAGGTTCTGCTTCAAAGCTTTGGTGGAATGAATGGCAAATGTAAAGGTAAAGGACCCCTGGGTGGATAAGTCCGGTCAAAGGCGACTATGGGGTTGCGGCACTCATCTCGCTTTCAGGCTGAAGGAGCCAGCATTTGTCTACAGACAGCTTTCTGGGTCATGTGGCCAGCATGACTAAACCACTTCTGGCACAACGGGACACTGTGACGGAAACCAGAGAGTACAGAAACACCATTTACCTTCCCACTGCAGCAGTACCTATTTATCTATTTGCACTGGTGTGCTTTCAAACTGCTAGGCTGGCAGAAGCTGGGACAGAGCAATCGGAGCTCACTCCATCACAGGGATTCAAACTACCGGCCTTCCGGTCAGCAAACTGAAGAGGCTCAGTGGTTTAGACCACAGCACCACCCTGAAATGAATGGAATGTTTGTGGACGGGCTGTGGCTCAGTGGTAGAGCATCTCAGCTTCAATATCTGGCATCTCCAGGTAGGAATAGAAAGCTCCCCTGCTTGATATCCTGGACAGCCACTTGCCAATCAGTGTACACAGTACTGAGCCAACCTAGCAGTTTGAAAACATACCAGTGCAAGTAGATAAATAGGTACCACTGTGGCGGGAAGGTAAACAGCATTTCTGTATGCTCTGGCTTCTATCACAGTGGTCCATGCACCAGAAGTGGTTTAGTCATGCTGGTCACATGACCCGGAAAGCTGTTTGCAGACAAACCCTGGCTCCCTCAGACTGAAAGCAGAGATGAGCGCAGCACCCAAAAGTTGAATTTGACTGGATTCAACCGTCCAGGTGTACTTTACCTTTGCTGAGCTAGGTGAAGCAATGGTCTGACTTGATATATAGTGGCTTCCTATGTTCCTGTGAGCCCCCGTTAATTTAAATGTGGCTTGTGAGGTACCTTGCTTCAACTGGAGTATAGTTTCCAGAGAATATTTGCCCTCTAAAGAAACTTTGGCAGCACAGTAGCTCAAAATTGAATTACCTTTTCAAGCTAAGTATGAGAAGATATCATCTTTTGGATATTTTTAAAGGCCTCCATCTCTGTTCCTATTTTTCATTCATTTTCTCCGAGTTCCGTGAACTCACATCAATATCTCCTCTGAACTCTTGAGAGTTGTTTTTAGCTCTGTTTATATACCTTTCTCTCTCAATTCATTCTTCTCATCTCCCTTCATGCATTCCTTTCCATTTGACTGTCTTGACCCTGGACTGTCTGTTGCTTTTGGATCTTCAAGACTGTGGTTAATGTGCTGTTGGAAGCCTTGATCTTTCCACTTGTCATTCTGATCTCTCTAATCTTTTTATCCACTCAATCTTTCTCTTTACCATTCCGGGTCTCTTCAACTTGGCCCTCTCAGTAAGCATCAATGTTCATGAAAACCCACCTGAGCTCAAGCTTGATGAATTTTGCAACATTTATATTGAACAGTGAATCCAGTCCGACTTTGATTGCACAGTAGGATTTTCTGTGCTAACATGTCCATAATGCGATAACCTGAACACCTGTGTTTATGAAAGGCAACTGGAATGGGAGACAATAATCCTGCTGCAAGTCACTAAGATTTTTCATTTCAGCAAGTTTCATTTCAGAAGTATTTGCCATCAGTCTCAGTGCCCCCTTCATTTATGTCTGACTGTCTTTTCATTTAGTAATACAGAGCTATCTTCAAATTTGTGCTGCGCTGCAAATCTCTTCCACATTTTCCCCAAACATTCTCCTTAGCGGTTTTAGCCCAGTGTACCTGAAGGAGCACCTCTGTCCCCATTGTTCAGCCTGGACACTGAGGTCCAGCTCCAAGGGCCTTCCGGTAGTTCCCTCATTGTGAGAAGTGAAGTTACAGGGAACTGGGCAGAGGGCCTTCTCAGTAGTAGAATGCCCTCCTGTCAGATGTCAAAGAAATATTATATGACCTTCTGTAGACATCTGAAGGCAGCCCTGTATTGGGATGCTCTTAATGTGTTGTTGTTGTTGTTGTTGTTGTTGTTGTTGTTGTTGTTGTTGTTGTTGTTCCATGCTCAAAACCCTGCAATCCACTGAAATTCTAAATAAATCCTCAAGGGCCTTGAGAATAAGCTAGAAAAATGGAAACTTCTTTCACAGGAGAAGAAAACTTTTCAGAAATTGGAGAATAAAATTCAGAACAGTACTAGTTCCTAACATCCCAATTCCAGTGACCCACTGGGCAAATCCAAAGCGATATGTATGTCAATATAAATGATCTTTTAAAATAAATGGAACATTCAGGGACAGCTTACTGGTGCTAGTTGTTCAGATCATATAACAATGATGTTGTTCTCACTTCTTGACTGCTAGTTGTAAAATGTCTCTGGTGATGGGGGAGGGAGGGATGTTGTGTGACATCACAGGCACTATCCAATCAGTGCCATAACATAGCAAGGCTAGTTCCTATTTAGAATGAGCAGACTGAGAAGCTGCAAAATGGGTTCCTCAAGAGTTTCCCCCAGGGTATAAGAAAGGTACATTTGGATTAAAGGCAGCTAAGGTATTTTCAGCCCCACTGCTCTACAGATGTTACATCCAGTTTCACCCTAAAGCAGCCATTTAAAACATAGGAACACTGTACACTGCTCTATAAAGTGAAGTAGATATTTTGTTATACTACCAATATTTTCTACACTCTGTGTTCTCTAGTGGTACTATTACATATGGGTTGGTTGTATACTTGTTTTTCTTCTTCTTGGTATCTGTGCAGTAAAACTCAAATACCCAGACTCAAAAATGTTATTGTTCTTAAAAAAAACCCCAAACAGATGCGAGCCTCATAACTTGCTCTTTTTTTGCCATTACTTCATCCCATGATCTCAGCCATTTCTGCTCTTTTCCAAAGATCACAGTTCTCTCATAGCCATGGCCTAAGGCCTCTTCGGCTCTTAACAATTTTCAGATTTCTCACACTCTGCTGAACTTCTCCTTTCAGCCTGTCCACATCCTTCTCGTGTTTATTTCTCCAGTATTAGTTCCCTTTGTCCAACTTTCAGACTCTTTTCTCTTAAAAACTGGTTTTATGTGGTTGTAAATATGAATGAAATAGAGCTTCTTTTCTTGCTGGCCACTTAACTGGAGACACTGTCTGTTTGATGCAGTCTTATCTAGATCAGGTATCTTTAAGCTTTCCAGACCCAGGGCCTAATTTTAACAGAAGCATGCTTTTGGGGACCCAGTCCTTCATCTTTTATCATATATTTGCATGGTGGCAGTGCTCATGTTGTGACCCACCTTGGATCAGGCCACTAGTTGGTCCAGACCCACCAGTTGAAGACTAGTGTGCTAGTTGCTTCTGTACTATAATACCCCAGAGCTTACCTACCTAATGAACTCTAGGCCAATTATTATTGTGTGCATTTGTAGCTTTGCTTTCTCATACATTTAAAGTGATTCTCAATATATGACTACTCAGAACTAAGTCCCATGGAGTTCAGTGTGTGCACACTTGAGAGAAGACATGACTCGGTCTCTTTCATGGGGAGGGGCTCTCATGGATCACATGAGCAGGAGTGCCCCTTAGGAGGGGATTCATCAGACTGTTATTGAAGTCTGCCTATGTCCTCTCCATCTCTTTCGCAGCACCCATCTTCCATGCACAGTGGCTGGTTTGTTTGTTTTTTTGCTAGTGGTCCTTTCAGGGGGCTGGGTAGGTAATTTTGGGTGAGCCCAATTGGCCCTTGGGGCTTCTCTCTTTTGCCTCCTCCTCACTGTAGAGTTATTTGATTTGCTCTTGATATATGTACTTATTTGGTATGTTTGGCATTCAGTGTAGGCAGGTAATGGAACCGAAGAACTTAATTGACAGGCATCCTGAGGAATTATAGGGTTTAAGTGCAATCGTGAGCCACCTTCCACAGCCTTCAGTGTGGGGGGATGGTCCTTGGGGTTTAGACCTGGCATGCACAGCTTAGTGAATGCAGGGCGGTGGGACCTGAGTGCCATGTTGGGTTCACATGCCCGAGACTTGCTTAGCAAGGAGGAATAATTTTCTTCCAATCCCTAGCTGAGGAGCCACAGAATGTGATTGTTTACATGCCTAGTTGTTTATATGCTTCCTGAATTAATTCAAACCCACCTGCCCATACTTACATAATTTGGATATTGTTTGGCAGATCTTGTGTTGTTATATTTGAATAAATATGACAATTTCACCATTACTCTGTCTCTTGAGTCTTCTAGGATGTGTTGGCAACTGCACACACGTCAGGAGCTTGTGTGCTGCTAAGGTAATGTTGGGAAGTAGCTCCTACTTTGCATTGATAGTGACTTTAATAATGTCAAATTATAGGACCTCATTATCCCGTGAGCGATGATCTCAGGGGTAATTTACTTAAGGCTAAGTCCCGTTGTGTGACTACTCCTTTCTAGGAATGGATTACTAGGGGCAGACTTACCACTGGAAAGCGAGCATATCAATCATTAGCTTGTGTTAATGAGCATCTCTGCTAGTTGCTGTGCTCTTATTGACTACAACTGCTACAAGAAAGTCATTTATCAGGACAGGAAACATACCCTTTCAAAAAAATAATGTATGCAGGCTTGTTGTATGTTTTGCCACGGTGAGAAACTAAAGTGTAATTATTGGTATGAGATCTATCACATCCCATAATTAAGTTCTGGAGAACTGTTTTCCCATTAATATACGGCTATGAATGAGGACCTTCATTACTTAGGGAAACTGCAGGTCAGATTAATCACTAATCATAAGTGCACTGGAAATGAATTTGACAATGCAGCCTGTTCATTTTTGTGATATAATTTATCGTTTTAAATTCAACAAAAATTAGCAATTGCTATTCTGTTTCTGCAAACTCCCGTTAGAATATTACAAAAAACACTCACAAAACAAATGAAATATCTGTGTTGGCAAGTGACCCTCAAAGGGTTGCCAAGAAGCAACATGGCCCCTGAGCCAGAAAAGATTTATTGTCCTGGTCTACCTAGGCTGGTGGCGGTTCTCTATGGTTTTCAACAAGACCTTTTTCTAGCCCTACCTGGACATGCCAAGGGTTGAACAGAAGACCTTCTGCATGGAAAACCAATACTTTGCCACTGAGTTACATCCCTTGTCTAACTCAAGCATGATAGAGGATGTAGGTTTTTTGGGGGGAATCTCTTGGAACGTCAAAACTTTATTGCAAGAAATTCCACCCCCTTCAAATATTATGATGAGCTGGATGGAAAGCCTTGTCTCTCCAAGAGAAGATTTCAAGTGCCCTCCAAGTGCCACTATTTAAGCAGGACGACCATGGTTTTCCTACTGCTGCCATGCTTTCTGTCTTGCTCCCGGGGCACCCCAATTTTTCCCTGCCATCAAATGGGGGCCACGGAAACAGCCACTGGTGCATCTGGTTTAAGTATGATGGTACAGGAAACAGGCAGTTCTGCAGGAAACAGGCAGTTCTGCAGTCATACTGTTAAAAGGATATACTTTTTCTTCACATTTTCATTCTGGCAATAGGCCCGTAGCTAGATGAAGATGAAATTATATAGAAATACATATCAGTGGCTATACAAATACAGCAGAGGTTTTCATATATAGTAAAGCTATATATTAGATGACCTTTGAAGAAAGCAATTCTGATTGCTGAGGACTTTTTGTCATGGGTACAAAAGAAGCAAAGCAACAACCCAAACTGCATGATGATCGGTCACTGAAGACAATGGAAGAGGAAGTTGAATCAATATGAAATGGGAGTGACCTGCTCATTTGTTAGCAGGAAGAGGTGGGAAGGAATTTACATTCTTAATCAGTATGTGGGGAGGTAAGGGCAGCAAGGAGCTCTCTGAAAATTAATGACTTTTTTTTTTAAAAGCAACAATTGCTCGGTTAGCAGTGCAATAACAAAACTGGCTGGAAACTTCCTTATCTTGAAGGTTTGGTTTGTGACAGTGTGCTGAAAATAGCAATGAGGGCAACAAGGAAAAGTGCAGCTTTTACAAAGGAGAGGAATGAAAACAAGGGATCAATGAGTACTTTGTGGAGCTTAACACAGGAGCACTTCATTAAGGTTAGCTAAGCAATCCAGATTGAAAGCAGATAGCTTTGGCCTATGGCTAGGAAGGCAGGTGGGCATAGAAATTTAAGTACACTCTGCTTTCTGCATGATAATTATTTTTGTACCTTACTCTGGGGATCTGGGCAATGGTTAATTCTCCCCTTCTGTTCTTCGTACTATGGAAAATGCTCCTTTCTTCACTTGATTAGCAAAGAAGAAGAAGCAGTTGGCACTAAATGTTACCTAAACTGAAACTTCAAAGTGAATTTGAAGGTTCCTGCTTGGGGAGAAAAACTTCTAAGAAATGGAAAGGGAAGGCTTTATACTTTTAATAAAACTAGGGGGTTCCACACATCTCTAACCTAGGGATAATGCATGTGATGTGGAGGTTCACAACCCATTTTTGCAATTCCCTGTTTCTTGACATCAGGCAAGTATTCTTTTTTTAAAAAAAAATGCTTGCTAAAACCATTTTTGTTTAGGCAAGCCAACCAAGACATGTAGAAACTGTCATATTTTTAAAATCCGCCATTTAGCCCATCACTGATTTTAACTTTTTAAACGTTTGTAATTCTTGTTTTAAACTGCTTTTTATTTACAACTTACTTGTTTTTGTTTTTTGGGAAAGCTCCTATGAGGTTTTATTGTAACCAAGCAGTATATAAATATGAAATAAATTTTAAAAATAAACCCCGGGAGACACGACCTTGCTGTAAACTTATGGTTCTGATTGAGACTGGCAGTACTGCTGCAATAGGGCCTCAAGTCAATGGAGATATTCATTTTAAGTGGCAGTCAACTAAGAGCAAGCTTTTTCATTTCGTAGCTTCAGTCCAATTGTTGGGTGATGATGTGACAAAGGACAGCACAATTTCTCATCTGATCATAGTTACAAGTGATGATGACATTTTGTCAATTCAACTTATTAAACGATAAGGGATGTTATCACTATGATTAATGTAATGTCCCTCTTATGATGCATTAAACCTCCCAGACATCTGAGTAAAATTGTAGGCTTTCCATAGCAACTGTTGAAGTGCTCATCATTATGATGGCATGTATTCATTTTATCCAGAGATATAGTCATATCTATAAGAGAAATGAATGTACAGTGGTACCTCGGGTTAAGTACTTAATTCGTTCCGGAGGTCCATTCTTAACCTGAAACTGTTCTTAACCTGAAACACCACTTTAGCTAATGGGGCCTCCTGCTGCTGCCACGCTGCTGGAGCACGATTTCTGTTCTTATCCTGAAGCAAAGTTCTTAACCTGAAGCACTATTTCTGGGTTAGTGAAGTCTGTAACCTGAAGCGTATGTAACCCAAGGTACCACTGTATGTATTTATTTTTTGAAAATAGACCATTTCCCCTTGTTTAACCCCAAAGTGATTTCTATACAGCAAGCAAAGCAATCCCAATAAGATATGTGAGATTCCATTAACATCAAAGACAACAGCAATCTATACAATACAATTACAGAGTAGGAAGGCCTAATAGTGATCTAACATGGCTTCCATGGGCTGATGACACCACTGCAGATAAAGACACCATTGAGATAGGGCAAAGCCTGCTTCTATCCCTGACACCAACATAGCCAATGACTGGAGTCCACTGGACCCGGAATGTTTGATCAACTGCATCTTTTACAGAAATGAAGGATGCCTTTCACTTCTATGGGAGATCACTGCATTTGATGGTTGGGTTTCTTAAAATGTAAGGTGTTCATCTATTTAGATCAATAAATTAGCATAGCTGTTCACAAACAACAACAACAGCAACAAAGAATGAAAGGAGAGAAAACAATACATGCCGTCTTGGCCATACAGTGATCACTTAATTGATTTAATATCACTTTAGCCAGCATTTTAATAAAATTCATATTGGGGTGGGGAAACTGTGAACTTCAAGACCTGAATCAACTCCAGCTTCCAATATTCCTTCCATTGGGCATCCTTGCCGCAGCTGATGGGACTTGAAGTCCAACAACATCTGGAAGGCTACAGGTTCTCCATTTTTGCTTTAGATATTCAGTTACAACATAGGAAATAAAACATATGGTTGGATATTTTCCTGATATTTCTTATTTTTAAAATGATCAGACAGGGGCCATTTCTCTATACATTTATCATTTTGAGGATGATATTGATATTGTTGAGTAATAGGTCCATTTTGTAAGCAATGCTATATCCCATACATTGTAAGCCATTCTGCAATGTTCATATTGATTTTATTGATTTCCAGTGTTGAGCAATGGACATTCTAGGGCAATTAGGTTGACAATAAGCTGTAGGTTTACTCATTAGATGTCTTCTTATTTACTGTGCTTACCCATCAATCCATTGCAGTAGTAATAGAAAGCTCATTTTCCTATCATCATCATTTATATTAAAATTTCTATTCCCCCCTTCATCTGAAGATCAAAGGGCATCTTATAATATAAAAACACAAAAATACATACCATGATATCAAACAAATACAATAAACACTCTGTCACAGTTAAAAGGCCATAGATTGTTTAATTAGCCAAAGGCTAATTTAAGCCAAAGATCCTGATCTGTAGCTCAGTCTACAGTGATGATCGTTAACCTGTGCTGAAAGGTTATCATTTTCACCTGCTGCCCTGTCTTCTCTCACAGGCTCAAAGCATAGGCACTGTTTATGGGCAAAACCTGCAAATGGCAATGGGGTAAAGAAAAGGAGCAAGCATCTGGCTGCTGGAACAGCATTGAACCATACTCTAGTCTAAAAGATCACTGCAGTAAATTTACACAGTGCAATCTGGCATATGTCTTCTTAGAAGAACTCAAGTAAGTTCAATAGCACTCACTCTCAAGTGTGTATAGGCCTGTAGCTTCAGTCGTTTCCAACACATTATCAAAATAAAATTAGCTACACAACCAATGAAACTGAAAGGGTTATTGAGTGGAAGGGGAGAGCCTCAGTGAGTTAAAGAACATATATGTATGTAGCCCCAACAGCCCCATCCAGGCACAAGAAGAAGATAGCCTGAGATTTTTCAGAAGTTCAAAGATCTTAAAAGAAACACTAAGCAGGGGGTGGGGAGAAACTCCAAAACAACAACAACAACAACAACAACATATTGTTACGATATGGATGCAATGCAGCTGCAAACTGCTAGCTTGAAAACATCACATGATGGAATGTTGGGACTGTTCCGTGGGAAACAGAGGGACAGTCAATTCACAGGGCAATGCATCGGAATTAGCTCAAAGTGTAATATGAGCTCTTCCTCTTGTTCTTGTACAGGAAGTACAGGAAGTGTTTGTCTCTTGACTGCTGGAGCTCGAAGAGAGCAGTCATGTTTTCTGTAATGCTGCAAAGACAGAAATAAAAGCATGTAAATACATTTCTGTCTATCTCCTTTTCCCTGCCGGGGGAGCAGGGGGGAGTGAGTGTGCTCTTCCCACACTAGGAAGGGTCGCTTATCGAGACCTAGCCTGGATCTTGCTGGGGAATGCAGCCAGGGAGGTCAACAGGAGACCAAGCCGGGTGCCTGGGAGTGTTGCCAGTTACTCCCGATATAGGCTTGATTTCCGACACATATAATATAATATTTATACCCCGCCTGTCTGGCTGGGTTTCCCCAGCTACTCTGGGCGGCTTCCAACAAAATATTAAAATACAATGATTTAGAAGGTTTTGATAATGTTTTTGGGTGGCATGCATATCTGTGGTATGACAAGGTTAAAGCACATAAGGCATTTAAAAATCACATTGTCAAAAGAGCATTGTTTAACGTCTGGACAAGATATAAAGACTTACTTGAAAATAAAACCCCAAGGTGGCTATCACCTATGGAAGCGAAGGCTCTGAAAAAACTCAATATGGAGGCCAACTGGCCAAAATATTGGGAGATTTTGGAACAGGAGGGTGACAAATTGAAATTGCAGAGTTTCGAGAAACTAAAGGATAAAGTGCGAGATTGGCTTCATTATTTTCAAATAAGGGAGGCCTATAATTTAGATAAAAAAATTGGCTTCCAGGTGGAAAAATCAAAATTAGAAACAGAACTGTTAGAACCCAAAGCTAAGATACTATCAAGAATGTATAACTTGCTGTTGAAATGGAATATTGAGGATGAAACAGTAAAATCTACTATGATAAAATGGGCACAAGATATAGGACATGATATTATGTTTGCTGACTGGGAACAGTTGTGGACCACAGGTATGAAATTTGCGGCATGTAATGCCTTAAGAGAGAATATTATGAAAATGATATACAGATGGTACATGACTCCAGTCAAGCTTGCAAAAATCTATCATTTGCCCGATAATAAATGTTGGAAATGTAAAGAGACTGAAGGTACATTCTTTCACCTTTGGTGGACGTGCCCAAGGATTAAGGCTTTTTGGGAGATGATCTATAATGAAATGAAAAAGGTATTTAAATATACCTTCTTGAAGAAACCAGAGGCCTTTCTCCTGGGCATGGTCGGCCAATTGGTGCCAAAGAAGGATAGAACTTTCTTTGTGTACGCTACAGCAGCAGCAAGAATACTCATTGCAAAGCATTGGAAGACACAAGACCTACCCACCTTGGAAGAATGGCAGATGCAAGTAATGGACTATATGGAATTGGCGGAAATGACTGGCAGAATCTGAGACCAGGGAGAAGAGTTGGTGGAAGAAGATTGGAAGAAATTTAAAATTTATCTACAGAAACACTGTAAAATTATTAAATGTTAATGACGTTGGAATGAAATGAAGTGGTTCTAGTAATAAGGCAAAACAAGAATATGCAAGAATGGATTGATATTAGACGAAAATTTGAAGTTATAATATGTGAGGATAAACAGTTAAGGTTAAACTAAGAGGGTATGAATTTGCTGAACAATTTTTTAAATAGAATACAAAAAAGGGAGGTGTGAGGAAGTCATTAAAATAAGTAAATGAGTGGTAAGATATTAGAAAGAGGGATTTTCATTTTTTCTTTTTTCTTTTTATGTTTAATTTTGGTTTTTGTATTTTTTTGTGTTTTTCTTCTATTGTTATGTAACCCTTTTCTTGTTAAAAATTTAATAAATATTTTTTTTTAAAAAAAGAAAATATTAAAATACAACAGTCCTTCAGATATTAAAAGTTTCCCTAAACATGGCTGCCTTCAGATGTCTTCTAAAAGTCTGGAAGTTGTTTTTTCTTTTGACATCTGATGGGAGGGTGTACCACAGGGCGGGCGCCACTACCGAGAAGGCCCTCTGCCTGGTTCCCTATAGCTTTGCTTCTCTCAATGAGGGAACTGCCAGAAAGCCCTCAGTGCTGGACCTCAGTGTCCAGGCAGAACAATGGGGGTGGAGATGAAATCCTAGAATCCTAGAATTGTAGAGTTGGAAGGGACCACAAGGCTCATCCTGCAATGCAGGAATCTTTTGCCCAAGGTGGGGCTCAAACCCATGACCCTGAGATTTAGAGTCTCATGCTCAACCAACTGAGCTATCCGGAATGGAGTTTCCTGTAACAGGACTTGGCTGGTTAGCACTCTGCACAGGAATAGTCCACACTGCAACATTTTGTTTCCTGTTCCAGTATACCAATGCAAAATTCAGTTGAATAAAGAAGGAAGCATGATATCTTACTAGGAACAGTCCTGCTGTAAGCAAAGGGTCCTGACTAATGTAAACTGTGTTGATTTCAATGGGGATTAGTTGTGACTATTTTAGCTGGATGGAGGCCAGTTCCATTGATAGGAAAACAACAGAGTCCCTTGATCTCTGTAAAACAGCTGGCAGGTTGAAGGAGCACTAATACGTACAAAAGGTTCTGTTGACTTGCTGTTATTTAGAAAATGCACCTGAATTCACTTCTACATTTCTCCTTTTCAAAGAAGCTAATCCTCACTGAACACATAACACATTTGGGGAATGAACAATGGCATGGCTCATGAAAATCTAGACACAAAGAAGTTTTGTTTATGCAACAGGGAAAATAAGCTTCAGCAAGGACACCTTTGTATGGTATTTTATAGAGCGGTCTCGTTGTGGGTCCAGCTGCAGTGAAGCTGCAGACACTGGGGCCAGGCAGGGTGAAGTTGCCATGGACACAGTCCAACCATTTTTAGGATAAAACAGGCCACAACTTTGCACCGGTTTTTGCACAGGCATTGGGTGCGCATCCAGTGTCAACTATCCCACAGCTTGTGACCTGCTGTAGATGCTGCAGCTGCCCTATTGACTCCAATTCCTCCCCAGTGAGGTTGCTGGCACTGAAAAGTGCTTTTGTTTCAACTCTTGACACTTAAAAGTGCCTTTGGTTTAGCACCACAGCAAAAGGGGGAGGGAGGAGGGGCAAATCCAGACCCCCAGTACCTGGATGCACCACCACTTTGGCCTCTTTGGTGGTCATCAGACTTCCACTGCCACTTCTTACGAACACTTCCGTCACCTGCAAGGCCCAGCACACCGCTGCTGCCACTGCTGCTAATCTCCGGCTGTTTCAGAGGCTCCACACACCTCCGCCACCACCTCTGTTGCCATCATGCTCCTTGGCTGATTCAAGGCCCAAGACTCCATCTTCCATCTTCGCCATTTCTTCTGGGTTGCCAAATCCAGGCATAGGCAAACTCGGCTCTCCAGATGTTTTGGGACTACAACTCCCATCATCCCTGACCACTAGTCCTGTTAGCTAGGGATGATGGGAATTGTAGTCCCAAAACAGCTGGAGGGCCGAGTTTGCCTATGCCTGACCAAATCTAACACTGACTGAGGCCAAATGTGTGGCACTTCTGGCTTATTTAGGCCACACACCCCAGCTTATCCACAATTGCTTGAAAATATGGGTGATCCCTGGCAGCCTAGCACAGCTGGTGCAGGGGGGGGGTTGATGCCCTCCTCTGGCCTGTGCCAACACCAGAAGTCTGTCCGTCATGTCTGTGCCGGGCCGCAGTTGCTGCATCTTCACAGCAGCCGGTAAGCGGTCGCTCTTTTATGGTCATAAATGGAAAGTTCCTTGCCAGTGTTTCTGTGCTTTGTACATTTCATTCATTTGCTGTGTTCTTTGGAATACTTTCCCATGGCTCTTACAAATGTCAAGGAGAGTTTAGGATAAAGTTCAGTCAATTTAGGAGGGATTATGCTCACAGATCAGAAGTTGCTCTTTTTGTTGAGAGTTGCAAAATGGCTCCGCCACTTACGAGCACAATTGAAAATAACCCCAAGTTTATCCGGTCTAAGATGTGGCTGGTTAGTGGAAACTATTACATGAAGAGTCTTCCTTGCTTCATAGGAAGTAGTTTTCCACTGTGTCACACCATTGCTCCATCAACCTCAGTATTGCCTACATGGACTGCCAACAGCTCTCTGGAATTTTAGAGAGGAATCTCTCCCAGCCTTACCTGGTAATGTTGGGATAGAACCTGAGACTTTTTGCTTCAAAGCAAATGTTCTGTCACTGAGCAACACAACTCATCCCCTGCAGTGGCCCATGATTGCCCCTCTTTGCTCATTTTCTCCCAGCTGTACATCCTCTGTCAGATCAGACCCCAGCCTTATTTATTTCATTTCATAAGATTTATATACCACTTGATTGCAATAAAATCTCAAAGTGGTTTACAAAAAGAATCAAACAATTAAATTATCAGGAGGGAAAACAGTCTAGACAACTACCTGGTATTTAAAACATTACAAAATAATTAAAATAAATGATAAACTAAAGACCAGTTTAAAACATGTATCAACATTCTATACGTTCCAATTGGCTTGCCTAAACAAATATGCTGTTAACAGGTGCAAAAAGGGATACACCGAAGTATCCCTGATGAGTTCCAAAGTTTGGGTGCTGCCACACTAAAAGATCAGCTCTTACAAATGCAGAATCAGTATTACATAGCACCTGTAATAGCACCAGTCCTGCAGCTTGAAGTGGTCACATTGGGTAAGGCAATCTTGCAAGTAAACTGACCCCAGGCTGTTAAGGGTTTTATAAACTAATAGTAACATCTTGAACTTGGTCCAGTCGCAGATTGGCAACTGGTGCAGGTGTCTGAGCAGAGGTGTTCTGTGCTAACAGGGTCTCACTCCAGCACCAACTGCAGCTTCTGGATCCAGAGCAAGGGAAGCTCCACATATAGCATAGACTCACAAATCCATAAAATCATAGACTTGTGGAGTTGGAAGGGACCCTAAGGATCATCAAGTCCCACCCCCTACAGTGCAGGAATATGCAAATGGGCATTGAACTTGCAACCTTGGTGTTATCAACACCATGCTTTACCCAACTAAGCCAATCTATTATTGAAGTAACCAATGCATGAACTGCTATGGCCCAGCTTTTCTGGTCCAGCTTTTTCCTGTCCCGCCCCTCTGCAAAGGTGATCCATCAAAGCGACCAAGACCAATTCAGTTCCATGGCTAGATCCGAAATGAAATCATCCATGTCATCCGAGAATGCTTGCAGCAATTTCCCCTAGTATAAGGCATTTCTATACATTCGTTTCACTAATATAAGCAGTACTGTGCACTCCCTCCTAATATTCAGCTTTATTGCAAAAGATTTTGGACTGGAGAACTATGTCAAAGGATCTGGAGTTGTGCAACTTTCAAAGGTTAGCCTATTTTGCTTAATATATTGGATTGGAAAATACAGATTAGATAAGTTTGTATTAAAATGAGACTCAAGCATACCCCTTTCCCAGCCTCAATAGAAATTGGCTGTAAGTTACCTTTAACCCCTTAGTAAGCACCACATGTTTAAAAACTGCATTAATTGAGTGAGTCCAACCTAGTAATTCCTCCCCAATCTGCATCGCTTTCTGCACACATTCTAATACAGAGGGTAGCCAGCATGAATGAAGACGGCTGTGTTCAGAAATGCTGCCTTTATTGAAATGCATATTTAAGACTCTTTGTAGTTGGAGCACACACAGGGCAGGGTGGATACAGGCATTGGGTTTCTTTTCCATTGCTAGAATACACCCCCTCCTTTTTTAAAAAAAAAGTTGTAAGTTTTAATTTTTCAATTAGAAAAAGCATTGTCACTTCAATCAATATCTGTCAGGTGTGGCCATTAAGAGAATCTTATGTCTTGCTTGGGGCGGTGGTGGGATGCTCTTACAGATTAGGTCAGAAGATGAGCATTAACACTCTGCCTAAATGCGCTGCCTGTTTTTTTTATCCGCAGGTTTCTTCTTTTCAGAGGCACAGCTGCTGATTTACAGTGCTTGAACCCTTCAAGCAAAAGCTGGAATTGTGGCAGTCCATCACAGCACTGTAGCCCTGTGCCCTTGACCACCCTTGGATGCGCCTCCCCCTTTGCAGTTCAGAAGAGAGGGAAAGTGGGGACCCACATTGATTTAATGGCCCTTGGCTTACTTAACAACAAAATTGAAAGTGAAGGTAAGATAATTGCTTTAGTACTTAAGAGAAAGACCCACCCAACTTTGCAATTTAATCAGGTGGCCCTCCAGATGTTGCTGAACTGCAGCTCTGCAACTGCAAGCATTGGGCATGCTTGCTGGGGTGATGGCAGTTGCAGTTCAGCAACATCTGAAAGGCCAAACATTCCCCATTCCAGTTGATGGAACCAATGGGTAGGCTTTATAACAGGAAGGTCTATCCTATCAATCAAGCCAGCAGTTCCCAAGCCTCTCTCTCTCTGAAGTCAGACTTCTGAAGCTGATATTCTGAAGTTTGGTGGGAGTCATAAAACCTGAAATGAATAAAGATAGAGCAGAAAGATGCTGTCCAGGTGTTATGTACTGAGTTGAATAGGATCCAAAATGCAGCAGTCTGATTGGTCCTAGAACAATAGGATCCAAAATGCAGCAGTCTGATTGGTCCTAGAACAATGCAGCTGTATGATTGGTCCGCAGGAGGCACCCAATCAAGCTCCAGGTGGAAGTGAATCCACAACCTGATTGGCCTACAGGAGAATGCTGGAATTAGCCAATCACGTGCAGCCTATTGTGTAAATAATGTATATAAAGCAGATATTGTGGGGGAACTTCCCTTCCTCCTCACCACTATGAGCTGAATAAAGAGCATGAATTCCACTCTCGACTCTGAGTATATTTCACTAGGACTGAAGAGCTCTTGGCAAAGTATTCCCCACCCCAAATCCCCTGCTATACCAATTCACCAAATCACGGACTTACCTGGCAGCCACAGTGGGCAGCTATAAGGTGTTATTTAACATTTCCTAGAGTGCACGATCTCCCACAATTTAAACAGTAGAACACATACAGGATTGCACTATAAATGAATTAACTGTTGGTGGAACACCAATGGAAAGCGTACTTAAATTTGTTTGCAGACAATCCATAGCTGAGGAAAGTGGTGTAGTTCACTGTAATTCTAGTTGACATTCCAAGGCCACAGTCCTTGACCTGTCCCCTTGGACATTAAGCCCATTGAAATTACTTCTGAATAAACATGGTTTAGATCGGTCTGTGAAAAGACCCGTGTAAATTAGCCTGAAATCAAAGGAGCAATAACCTAAGGCATTTACTGAGGTGAATGGTAAAAATTTCATTGATTGTAATGGAGCTGTTTTGCACACCAAGAACGGATATTGATTGCTTCAAAGCCCGTGAACCCTTTGTTAATTTTCAAAATGTCTGGAGTTGTGTTCTTAGTTCTGAAATCATTGGTACCCACTGAAGAAATCATGACCCAATTCCAGGATTGCTACTTCTTACTCCAGAAACTGTATGTTTCCTTCTAAATCCCCAAATGAAGCAGACGATAAGGCAGCCTTAGCTCCTTCATGGCTTCTCCTGCTTATTTTCCCAGTTCTCATATTGTCCAGTCTGCTGTCACATCTACTGGTCTACAGTCAGTTGTCCAAATAGGAAAGTGTCTTGACTCAGTGGTACAATAACTGTTTTGCCTGCAAAAGGTCCCAGGTTCAATCCCTGACATCTCCAGGGCTAATTATTATTATTATTATTATTATTATTATTATTATTATTATTATTATTATTCACTAAAAGCAAGACCTTAAACTTAAAATAGAATGTATTCTGCAAATCCCAGGATCATTTGGGAGAGCCATGTCAGTTAATCTGATAAAAAGGGAAATAAATTTGTAATGCATGTACATCCTCAGTGTCTGGCTTAGGGCTTTTATTGGGATCTTTGGGAATGTGCAGCTCTGTCTATCCAGTTCTGTTTTCCTTTGCTCTTACATGCTCTGCTGTGATAATTCAAGGCAAACTTGCCTAGTGTATGAGATATGACCAGAACTGTATTTGCAAATGCAGAGAAATATACTGATGAGTTATGGCATTCTTTCCCCCCCGTGACTTTTTTCCATGACCTTGTCCTGTAGTTTGCTTTGTGACCAATTTATTAGGGAAGCGAGGAAAATAGAACAAAATTTAATTTAAGCAGCGATGTTGGGCTGGTTCTCTGTGCTGATAGCAGAAATGGCCTGTTTTATGTTATTGTTGCAAGAATTTCTTGAGCTGTTTTCAGCATCTCATAGATTATTTGCAGAGAAGCATTTGGGTAATTTTCCATCTGCTATAAATGGCACTGCAAAGATTCAGCATCCCAGGTCCTCCAGTTTCCTTAATTTATTTCCATTTTGTGTCTGTGAATCTGTGTATGCAATTCAGTTGTCTGGATCTGCTTAATTTGCTCCCTCCTTAGGAAAATAATATCTGACTGAACATTTCCCTTTCAGGGTCATACATTAGATTAAGGAGTTGTATCTGGTGGAAATAAAACAGGATGCAAACTTAGGGTTCAACTAGCAGCTTCCCATTTTCAGGTCCATTGAATTCACTGGGGTACCAAATGCAATAGATTTGTTAAGCAGCATTGATCTGATTAGTGCTCAGCTGAGAGATCACTGGAAGCCATGAGCTCTAAAGGAAGAGTGGAGTATCATTATAACAGTGTAGAATTTCTTTGGACACTCAAGGTTCTGCCATTGCTATTTTGGAAGAGGAAAATATCTTGGGCAACAATGTTTAGCTACCACCTGAAATTTTACACCTGCAAATGTCTGGCTGCCCCCCAGGCAATATAAATGCCTCTTGTAAAGAATGGGATGCACAAATCCATGACACTCTCTCTCTCTCTCTCTCTCTCTCTCT